>NW_015169231.1:161547-177964 GCF_001447785.1 Gekko japonicus | reverse complement strand
CCGCACCCAGGGGAACTGCGATCCCCCGCGATCCCCCCCGAAATGACCTCTGAGAACAGATAAAAGGAAGTACTTCACCCAAAGAGTGATTAACGCATGGAATTCACTGCCACAGGAGGTGGTTGCGGCTACAAGCATGGGCGGCTTCAAGAGGGAGTTGAATAAACATATGGAGCAGAGGTCCATCAGTGGCTATTAGCCACAAGGTATAGATAGGAACTCTGGGTCTGAGGCAAGTGATGCTCTGTTTTCTTGGTGCTGGGGGGGGGACGACGACAGTGGGAGGGCTTCTAGTGTCCTGGCCCCACTGCTGGACCTCCTGATGGCACCTGGTATTTTTGGCCACTGTGTGACGGAGTGTTGGACTAGATGGGCCATTGGCCTGATCCAACATTGGCTTCTCTTATGTTCTTATTATGTTCCTAAGAAAAATAGATATGAAGGCTACAGTCCTGTGTACAGTAAGCAGAGAGTAAGTCCCATGAAATGCAGCAAACGTTCCTTCCAATGAAGTGTTTATGGATGGGACTCCTAAACAGGACAGTAAAATAAATTCCCCACTTGTCCCCTGACCAGGATCGACCAAATGGAATGTTCTAGCAAAAATCACATTTTCCCATTCTTAAACTATTTTGGTTTCTTTTCCAGTAGTTTTAAGGAACCCGGTATACGTGAGAAGAAAGCAAACAACAAACCCAGTTTCTTTAAGAGGCAGTCTAGCAAGGCTCTCGGGAAACAAAGATTTTACTTAGATTTTACCTGGGGTGCAACTTCCAGTGTTGTGTTTCTGTTTTGTACGGAACTACAATAGGGAAGGACGAAAGGGATTTAACTCTTGTCTCAGGTCGAAGTCAAGTTCAGCAGCCACCTGCAAGAACTGGGAAATCTGAGCACTCTTATTCTGCGTCATTCATGCCATTCCTTTTCCTTTTAAAGGGAGGCATCGAAGATAAAAGGAGCGCGGAGCCTGCTGTCAACAGAAAGTTTCCTGCCTTTTGTTGGCATTTATCAGACCTTCACAGTCTTGCTTCAGAACTGCTACCAAGCTTCAGACAGGTTTTGTTCAGGCGTTGCAGATGTTAGAAATGCTCTCCAGTCTCCTACAGTGGTGAGTGGCTGGTGTGGATAGGATTGCCAGTTCCCCCCTGGCCACCAGTTTGGTGAGAGAGCCAGTTTGGTGTAGTGGTTAAGAGCGGCGGACTCTAATCTGGGAGAACCGGCTTTGATTCCCCATTCCTTCGCATGAAGCCAGCTGGGTGACCTTGGGTCAGTCACAGTTCTCTCAGAGCTGTCCTCTCAAGAGCAGTTCTCTCAGAGCTCTCTCAGCCCCAGCTACCTCACAGGGTGTCTGTTGTGGGAAAGGGAATAGGCTTGCCAGCCTCCAGGTGGGGCCTGGAGATCTCCCGCTTTGCCAACTGATCTCCACATGACCAAAGATCAGTTCCCCTGGAGGAAATGGCTGCTTTAAAGGGTGGATTCTATGGCACTGTACCCTGCTGAGGTCCCTCCCCTTCCCAAACCCCACCCTCTCCCAGATCCACCCCCAAAGTCTCCAGGTATTTTCCAACCCAGACCTGGCAACCCTGTAGTGTATTCAAAGCTGCCTTGAATGCATGATATGTTGTGAAACATCTAATTGAAGTGTAATGTAAAGCTTCGTCCTGGACTAGGATCCAAATCCATCCAATCGTGTTACTAGCCCAGGAAGCACCTAACCAATCACCTTCAAGCAAGCTCCCTGAGCAACTTCTTTGTTAAGCGAGCGACTTAAAAGGGAAGGAGATTGCAAGCCACTCTGAGTGAAGGGTAGATATAAATCGAACTCCTCCTCCTCCTTCTTCTGCAGGAAATGGGGGGTAGGGTTGCCAGATCCAGGTTGGGAAGCTCCTGGAGAACTGAAGATGGAGTCTGGGGAGGACAGGGACCTCTGTGGGGTACAGTGCCATGGAGTCCACCCTTCCAAGCATCCATTTTCTCCAGGGGAACTGACCTCTGTGGGGTACAGTGCCATGGAGTCCACCCTTCCAAGCATCCATTTTCTCCAGGGGAACTGATCTCTGTAGTCAGGAGGTGAGCTGTAATTCTGGGGGATCCCCAGGCCCCACCTGGAGGTTGACATCCCTAGGTGCAGACCAAGCTCTATGGACAAAGTAAACAGCAGCCCTAAGAGACTTTTGCCGTCTGTGTAAACATCACTTGGCCACATAAGCAGCCTTTGCAGTGTGTCTAAGGCTGAAGAAGTCTTGGTGAGAAGCAGGGAGCTCAACAGGCCAAGGAACTGGGCAGTTCAATCAGCCAGGCCTTGGGGGAAAGGGGAGCCCACCGGCACAGGAGTCCCAGCTACAGTCCTCATATACGTAAAACTAGTGCCGAATTCCCACCATGAATAGTGGCAAAGAAGAAGAAGAGATTGGATTTATACCCAGCGGCCCTTCACTACCCAAAGGAGTCTCAGAGCCTTAGGAGTCTTAGAATGAAGTGCTGCAAGCCAATTATTATATGCTGTAGACCCAGTCACATTAGAGCTTGCTATAGGAGCTCCCCAGTCACCAGGTTGGTAAATTTTAAAATGTTCTCTTTATTTTGATTTTTTTTTTGTATGTGTTGTCATCGGAGAATTGTGAAATACATATTGTGCTTGTCTGCTTTTTTGTAGAATCTAAGCGCGGTCGCATACATCAAAAATTGTATAAGAATTAGCATTTTGAAATATGGGTGAGTTCATAAAATGTAAAATGCTCCTCTATATATTAGAGTAATGTTTATGTTTTTGGTTATTAAGCATGTTACACTCCATTGCAGCTTGCAGCACTTCATTCTAATGAAGAAATAATTACAGAATGACAAACCTGAAGAAGGACACGCAAATGAATAGTGTACTAGAACTCCGTCGTTTGTCTGTAACTAGTACTGTATTACTCTGTATGTACTGCTAAGCTTTATATTGCATATTGTAGTGTTATTGTTGTAATTTTGTTAATAATTGAATTCTAAACATTGCATACAAAAACCAACAAATATTGTTTAATTGTACACGGTGATTTACTAGCTATTATACACCGTGGTCTTATCAGAACTACGGCTTGTCCAAGGTCATCTAGCCAGGTGCAAGTGGAGGAGTGGGGAATCAAACCCGGTCCTCCCAGATTAGAGTCTGCACACTTAACCACTACACCAAACTAGAGAGTCCTGCAGACATGTTACAAATACAGCCTGCCTTCACCTTTCTAGGCCTCAAACGATTTCCAGATCAACCTCTTATAATCAGCCCTCAGCTTGATTCAGCCTGGGGACCTGTGCCTGCATTTTTGAGGGATAGATCTCTGGGTAATGTGTAGGTTTGGGATGCCCTTTTGTGAGAACCGACCTTGCAGCCTGGAATTGTTTTGCCGGTTCAGAAGACACAACAAATTTTGCCCTTATTTAGAAAAAGAGACTGTTATTCAGAGGGAGACAGCCTGAAATGACGCCAAAGAGACTGCTGTACTTTTTATCCGTGCCTGTTCTTTAATCTGTTATCTGATCGTTCATTTTTTTTTAATAATAATAAAAACCACAAAAAAGGGCGCAATGCTTTGGCGCTTCATTATTATTCTTTAGAAGAATAATCATGTTAATGGATCTTCCCCCTTTTCTGGCGAACTAAAGCTGGTAAACAAAGGTAACTGGATAGTTTTGATGACTTCCTAGATCCTAGCTTGACTTTCTTTTTCTTTTTCTGCCGTCAAGTCACAGACCATTTCTGCAGTCGTGAAATTCTTGTCATTGAGTTTTTTTAAACTCTGCATTGTGTGAAACTTTCCGTAGTAGATTTTTCCTCACCAGGCACAGGCCCGGATTTCTCTTCTTACCCCACATTTTCGGAACTTGCTAAAACTGGGGATTCTGAAAATGCAGGGTAAAAAGGAGGAAACGTCTGGTCTGCACCTGGTGAGGAAAAATCTACTGCGGAAAGTTTCGCATAATGCGCAGTTTTAAAGACGTCGATGCGGGGAATTTCACTACTGCAGAAATGGTCACGGCTGACTGAATGGAGACCCCTCAAGGGGTTTTCAAGGGAAGAGATGTTCAGAGGTGGTTTGCCATTGCCTGCCTCCAAGTCACAACCCTGGGCTTCCTTGATGGTCTCCCATCCACATGCTAGCCAGGGCCGATCCTGCTTAGCTTCCAAGATCTGATGAGATCAGGCTAGCCTGGGCTACCCAGGTCGGGGCCTAGCCTGACTAGCTTCCCCAAAAGAGATGTCTCTGACACATGGCTGGGCCTGGTATTGACCACAAGCGCCTGGGATAAAGTGAGACCGAGCAAGCGGAATGAAGTGCTCCCCACAACAGACACCCTGTGAGGCAGGTGGGGCTGAGAAAGCTCTGAGAGAACTGTGACTGACCCAAGGTCACCCAGCTGTAGGGCTGCCAAGTGGGGGCGGGTAAACCCCCGCTTCGGAGGCCCGATTTCCGCCACCGTGGAATCGGGCCCCGGGGGGAACTCCGCCCCGGCGTGCGCGTCACCTGGAACTGACGCAAGCACGAACAGACACCCTGTGAGGTAGGTGGGGCTGAGAGAGTTCTGACTGAGAGCTGCTCTTGAGAGAACAGCTCTGACTGACCCAAGGTGACTCAGCTGGCTGCATGTTTAGGAGTGGGGAATCAAACCTGGTTCTCCAGATGAGAGTCTGCTGCTCTTTATTTTATTTTTTTTGTACAATATATTTTATTGCGTTTCCAAATATTACAATAGGATACAAATATCATAACATTAGGTGTGTAACATTTTGCAATTGAAAAAGTAAAACTTTTAAAGGTGAGTGCTAAACAGTAATACATAAACTGAATCTTACAAATAGAAGTAGTGAGCTGAATTCCCTCAGTTCTCTAAAGTAAGGTAATGACCGCATGTTTAAGGGAAAGAAAAGCATAAGAATTAAGTTCATAATTAATTACATAGAGCAGAAGTATTGATTTTACCACAACCATAAATCATCTACCACCTTTGGAGTATCGGAGTGTTCAGTTAGATATTTCAAGATGGAACCAAATTGCTACAAACGATGTAGGAGCAGGTAATCTGTCAAAGCACGTAAGATTATCCAAGAGTTTCGCCATAACATACAAATCCCAAAACTTATTGTACCATTGTGTAAACGTGGGTGCCATTGTCGTTCTCCAGTGCATGGCAATGGACGTCTTAGCTGCAAAAAGCATTAGGGAGACCCGTTCTACAGTTGCGGAAGCAGAGCCCTGATTACTGCCCATCTGTTCAAAAACAAGTGTTCTGGTATGGTTAAGATTTCTATGTTATTAAATGATTTGATCTGTTTCAAAACTGCCTCCCAGAATGGGAGTATTTTCGGGCAATCTACCCAGAGTTTGCCGCTCTTAACCACTATACCACACTGGCTGTCTACCCTCATGTAGTAACCTCATGCACAGTAGGGCCTTAGGCAGGGCTATTTTGGGGCAGGAACGCACAAGAACGGAGTTCCGGCTGGGTCCTGAGTCGGCCGCACCCAGCAGGAACTCATTAGCATAATAGGCCACACCCAACAACAGAAACACATTAGGATTGGCTACAGTAGGGGTGTGTGGCCTAACATGCAAAGGGGTTCCTGCTACAAAAAAAGCCCTGGGTTTTGACAACAAACAAGGTAAACAGAATAAGAAGCAAAAGGGGGGGAGGGCTGGATGACCACACTTTTGGCAACACGGGGCTGCGACCTAATATGCTAATGAGCTGTGGTGTGGCCTAATATGCTAATGAGTTTCAGATGTTGGGTGTGGCCTATTATGCTAATGAGTTCATGCTGGGCTTTTTCTACCAAAAAAGCCCTGGCCTTGGGAGAGGGGCAAAACAGGTCTGTGAGTCCTTTCTGTGCAAGCGTGGAAGCTGTCCTGCAGAATCCAAAGTCCTGTGGCCACCTCAGGTTTGTCAGCCTCCAGGTGGGGCTTGAAGATCTCCCAGAATTACAGCTCCCAGAATCACGACTGATCTCCAGTTCCCCTGGGGGAAACAGCTGCTTTTGGAGGGTGGGACTCCATGGCATTATATCCTGCTGAGGTCCCTCCCCTCCCCAAACCCTGCCCTCCCCAGGCTCCACCCCCAAACCTCCAGGAATTTCCCAACCCGGAGTTGGCAACCCTATACCACTTCCATATTAGCGGTCTGCATTTCTTCCTGAAAGGGGAAAAGGAGAGAAACAGACAAACCGTTTCCCTTAACTGTGAAACCCACGGCTTTCGCATAGTTGGAAAACTCCTCCGTCTGTGTAACTAATGCTTACCCGTGACCCCACTTGGCAATCCATCCTTGCCATCTAACCCTTTGCCCTCTAAATAAAAGTGGCCTTCCACTGATGTCATTGGAACAGTCAGAATCCGCTGTCACTGACATAATTTACTCCGAAAAGGCAGCGGACTGTGGCAGCAGAGGACAAAGGAGGGAACTCAGTGAGCACAGAGTTCTGTCATCAGCAGTTATTGCACTTAGCTAAGAAAATCTTCAGGGCGACCAGTTTTGATTAGATGATCATTATTTCTAAAAGGTTTCGCCGCCACTCAAAATTACCTTCACAAAAGGCCCAACTAGCAGCAGAAAATTAAAGAAGGGATAGAAGAGATCCACTGGCTCATCTGGTCCAAAAGCCTAGGACAGAATCATGCCCATCTAAAGAGTGCTGGAGGAAACATCCCAGGACAAATCAAAAGTTGTAACTGTGACAGAGGAGAGAGCAGCAAGCAAAAAATGTAAACGTATGTTAGAAAACCATGGAAATGCAAGTCTCCAGAGTCCGTCCTTCCTTCCTTCCTTCCTTCCTTCCTTCCTCCCTTCCTCCCTTCCTCCCTTCCTCCCTTCCTCCCTTCCTCCCTTCCTCCCTTCCTTCCTGAGAGCCAGTTTGATGTAGTGGTTAGGAGCATGGACTCTAACCTAGGAGAACCAGGTTTGATTCCCCACTCCTCCACATGCAGCTGCTGGTGTGACTTTGGGTCAGTTACAAGTTATTTCAGAGCTATTTCTCTCATGATTAGTTCTCAAAAGAGCTCTGCCAGCCCCACCTACCTCACAGGGTGTCCTTTGTGGGGAGGGGAAGGAAAAGGAGATTTTAAGCCACTCTGAGACTCCTTTGGGTAGTGAAAGGTGGGATATAAATCCAATCTCCTCCTCCTCCTCCTCTCCTACTTCCTTCCTTCCAAAAGTATGACACATTTTATCTCTTACAGGACTCAAGGTAGATCCAGTTTTATTACAAAGGAACTTCAGGAACAGAATGGAAAAGGACTCAAGGTAGTTTACAGTTTCATTGGAAAAAAAGATTGGTATGTATGTATGTGTTTATTTGTTTTTTTAATAAACCATAGTTCTACTTTATAAAACAATCCTTACCAGCCCCAGGACACAAAAGCAGAGAATCATACCAAACATAGTCCCTGCCCACCAAGTGCCGTTTCAGAAACCTTGATCTTTCATTGCTTCCTAAATTCTAGTAGGGAGGCTGGTCTTCTTTGATCTCCAGCCAGTAGGCCATTCCAAAGTGACAAGGTTTTGTTGAGATGCCCACATCTGGGCTCCAGTGATTCATACAGCTGTATGTAAACAACATGTTTATTAAGAGTTGCTGGGCAAAATTCAGTGGATGCCCGGTTTGACACAGGGAAAGCAGCTCCACAAGTTTATTCTTCCCAGGCCGTGAAGGGCCTTAAAGGCTAACACCAGCATCTTGAATTTGGCTCAGAAAACAAACTGGAAGCTGGTTCAGATGTTCCAGAACAGATGTCACAGGTCTAAACTGGCGCGCCCCCATTCAAAGATGAGTCGCTGCATTTTGAATGAGCAGAAGATTCCAAGTCATCTTCAAGGGCAGCCCCATGTAGAGTGCATTACAGTAGTCTAGCAACTTGTGGTTGCAAGCAGCATGAATCCACAAGGTCAGATATGCTGCATCCAGAAGGGAAGACAACATACATGTCAGATAAGTTCTCCAGTACAACGCTAACTTGCTTCTCAAACAGCAAAGCCTGATTAATTCTGTGCGGACTCCTTAGAAAACCAAGACAATGTCATCCAACGTGGGCAGCCGAATCCAAAGTGGACAGCTTCTTAAGCTGCTCATCAATAAAGCACCCAGGAAATGTTAATTATACTGCACTACTTTCCTACATATAGCTGAATAGTTCAGGTGGTTATATGAAAGAAAATGGGTGTGTGTGTGTCAGCTATGCTGCCATGATGTTTATGGGCAAGAGTGCATCTGCTTGACCTGTGTACCAACTGTTACCGCATTCCTCTATCTGGGCTTATCTGTGACCTTGCTAGCTCGCTGTCTGGGTAGAGTTTCCCATCTATTATCCCTGGGATAAGTTTCAATTCCCAGCTTTGGTGTTTAACGGCCTGGGGCCCCATTCTCCCGTGCGCTGGAGTCAGGCCGATTGGCCTAGGAGTGTGTGGGGGGGGTGCGTACGAATACCCTATATCCCATTATGCTTGTAGGAAAGTAGCCATTCCTAACAGTGCTGATGTTACTGCCTCTTACATTAAAGTATAAACTTATGATAAGCGTGTACTTCTTTGACTGGCTGTGGAACCTGACAGGGGGTCGCTGCCTGACACTAGAGCAGTACTTCCCAACCTTTTTGGTATGTTGACCCACGAGTCCACGTTTTCTTGATATGGTGACCCATCCAAGACTGGCTCAAGGGTTTTTGGCACCCTGGGCAAACTCTGACCTTGGCACCCATCTGGTT
Organism: Gekko japonicus; assembly: GCF_001447785.1. NCBI lineage: Eukaryota > Metazoa > Chordata > Lepidosauria > Squamata > Gekkonidae > Gekko > Gekko japonicus. The sequence goes on along the minus strand of NW_015169231.1, from coordinate 169,229 downwards.
CAGCATTCCATTTTCTACAGTGGCCGATCAGTTGTTTTTGAGGATCGAGCAAACATCGCACAAAGGGCGCAGCTGCCCCCACTGTGAACCCCAAGCAAGTGGCATTCCAACATACACCACCTTTGCATATGAAAATAAAAGACACAAGCATGTACAGCTTCAAGAGGGAACTGGATAAACATATGGAGCACAGTTCCATCAGTGGCTATTAGCCACAAGGTATAGATAGCTGAGGCGTAGGGTCCAGCGAAGGCCTGCAGAGCCCCCCCTTCGCCTTTCCTGCCCCCCGCCTTGATCGTGGGTGGTGTGGGGGCTTGATCATGGGGGGCCATGGGGGGGCCTTGATGGGGGGTGAGGGAGCCGCAGTGGGTGATAGGGGCTTGATCCCTCCTTCTTTCCTTCTCTCTCTCTCTTTCTTTCCTTCTCTTTCCTTCTCTCTTTCTTTCTTTCCTTCTTTTCAGATCTGTGCGTTTCCCCCTCCCCATGGCTAGCAATCCAAAACAGTCCAGTGGCATCTTTAAGACCAAGTTTTATTCAGGCACAAGCTCTCCCTCCTCTGTGAGGGCAGATCTGCACGTCCCCCCCAATAGTTAGCAATCCAAAACAGTCCAATGGAGCCTGAGTGGTGGGTGTTGCCTTCTGGCACACTTCCAAGTTTCAGAGGGTTAATTGAGATATTTGCTTATGTTACTGTTACTTTTAAAATAGATGTAATATTAATTATATTAATTATTAAAAGTATGGAATTGGAAACTTTTTTAAAAAAATAATATTTTTATTGGTTTTTGAAAACAAACAAGGTAAACAGAATAAGTGTCAGAACCCACAGCTAACAACGAAGTACACGCATTCAGGAACGGTTATACTTTTATTGCAAAGCTATAGATGCAGTAACACAGGCACTGTTAGGAATGGCCACAGCCACTAGAGCATAATAGGATATAGGGTATTCATATGCACACACACCCATGGCATTGGCCAATTAGGGACCTTCCCTCGCGCGGGATAAGTCAGGCAACCATTAGGTGGCTAAAGCTGAGAACCAGGAGCCTCTCACGGTACATAGGAGCCCTCCAGACAACACAACCTCCTCCTGCACATCTGTAGAGATAAGCGTTTCAGCAAAGGCATAGCAGCAGGGATAGGAATGCAAAACAATTAACAAGACACAGAATGAACTCCCCAACCCCCATGGCAGCATAGCTGACAATAAGAAGCAATAGGTGGGTGTGGCTGGATGACCACACTTCTTATTACATGGGGGTGTGGCCTGATATGCTAATGAGCTGTGTTGTCAGTGGTGTGGCCTAATATGCTAATGAGTTTCTGAAGTTTTGACATATACAAAGACTAAACAGCATTAACAATAATACTGTCATAAATGATAAGTAGTTAGCCACAAATGTGAACCCTATCGGGGGGGACAGCTAGTTGTTGGAAGATGATTTTGAAAAACTATACATTTGAGAAAAATGAACTGATCTTGAGCATCTTCTGAAGAAGTTCCTTGCTTTGTGAAACCTGCTTACTTTTGGGCAGGGTGACCAAGAGAAATTCTCTATCCAGCTTTTCACTGAAATTCAACAATCTGTTTTCTTTTCCTCTTCTTAGAAATTTGGAGTCAGTTCTTAATTGATTCCATTTTTATTGAAGAGAAATTCAAAGAGGGGAGGGGGGACGGGAAGTTCTGCAGAATTTCACTCTGTTGAGTCTCAGAGGCAAGCGATGTCTTCCCCACACCTTCCCATCCTCCCATTAGAGCACCACCCTGCAGTGTGTAAACATAAGACAACTGTAAAGGCAGAAGTTCCAAAAGGGTGCATTGATTTCTCTTGAAAGAGAAATGAAAGAGAAATCCTTCCTTTAAAAAGAGGGGGGAAAGAGAATAAGAGGAAATGACAGATATATCTAAAAAAGTGAATTCAGGAAAAAGAAATTTCCCTCCCTATAACCACGTTACTTGTGGGCAGGGGTCATTTCCTGCAGGAGTGCACAGGAGCGGAGCTCCGGCAGTAAAGAGCCCAGGGGCGGGCACATGCAACAAGCCCCACCCCCTGCTCCCAGCAGCCCTCAGTCAGAGCAAGAAGCAGCCAGGTAAGCTGCAGAGCCCCCCCCCCGGCCCAAAACAGTCCAGTGGGACCTTTAAGACCATGTTTTATTCAGGTACAAGTTCTCCCTCCTCTGCGAGGACAGATCTGCACGTTCCCCCCCCCAAAAAAAATAGCTAGCAATCCAAAAGAGTCCAGTGGAGCCTGAGTGGTGGGGGTTGCCTTCTGACACACTTCCGGTGATGTCAGGGGGTGTGGCATATGCTAATGTTATTCTAATGAGTTATGCTAATGAACTCCTGCACCTCTTTTTCTACAAAATGACTCCTGCTTGTGGGTAAATAAAATGCTTGGGACTCATGTAATCACTCTCCTTTAATTATTTGTATAAAATCAGTGGGTGATATTATCATATTGGGCTGGATCCAACCATCCTCTTAAACACCTGTCCTCCAACTTAAGCAGCTCTCCCACCAATGGCTTCTTAGACTGGAGGAAGACTTTAAACGTGAGCCAAAAGGGAAGTAGAATATATATATTTCAATGCATAAATGAGTAAATGTTGCTCAGTGGAGGGGTAGGATCACCCCAGTATTACATGTTGGTCTATGTTTATAGTAAGGTTGCCAACTCCTGGTTGGGAAATACCTGGAGATTTGGGGGGGGGGATGGAGCCTGAGGCGGGTGGGGTTTTTGGAGGGAGGGACTTCAGTGAGGGACAATGCCATAGAATACACCTTCCAGAGTGGCCATTTTCTCCAGGTGAACTGATCGTTGACACCTGGTGATCAGTTGTAATATCGGGATATCTCCAGCCATCACCTGGAGGTTGGCTTCCCTAGTTAAAATGGTAAATGATTGTTTTAATAAATGGATAAAATGGAGGAATAGTTCTCTAACAATATCTTTACTTGTTCACTGTACCCAAAACAGATACAGAAAGAAATGGAGCAAACCTTAGATCAACGATGCAAAACAACTTTTACAAGCAGAAACTTCAGGGTCTCGAAAAATCTAAATCATTGTGGAGTATGACTGATGCAGCACCTGCCTGGCGGCGAGACTGGAACTATAGGGATATAGACATAAAGTCCTTAATTTCTACACATAGCACCAAAGAGGCAGGCTGTAAGCACAGCTGTGAACATCCGAAGACATAAAGGACTACTCCCCAGGGGTCATTTCCTGCAGGAGCGCACAGGAGCAGAGTTCCGGCCATAAAGAGCCCAGGGGGCGGACACATGCAACAAGCCCCGCCCCCTGCTCCCAGCAGCCTTGTGCCATGAGGAGCAAGAAGCAGCCAGGTAAGCTGCAGTGGGTGTTGCCTTCTGACACACGTCCGGTGATGTCAGGGGGTGTGGCATATGCAAATAAGTTATCCTAATGAGTTATGCTAATGAGCACCTGCACCTCTTTTTCTATGAAATGACCCCTGCTACTCCCCATCTGTAATTTTATCCATTGCTTGGAGTGGGAGTCGGGCGGTTTCATATCAGATTTGGTCAGACGCGGTTTGGCTTGTGGTCCATTCACCATCTTTAGGCATGTAAATACTGCACTAACAAACTTCAGTTAGATAGACACTCTTCCATTACAATCTGTTATCAATTTCCCCTAAGTGTACAGTTACTATCAAAAGGGCCAAAACAATGAATGGACATAGCTTAATATTAGCTAAGACATACCTTCAAAAAGTGTCTCTATTTTATTTATTTATTAAATTTATATCCCGCCCTCCCCGCCATGGCGGGCTCAGGGCGGCTAACAGCATACATATGTGTGTACATCTAAACTCCAATATATATTAAAAACAACATTAGTTTAAGATTACAATATAAAACCATAGTTATGCAGCATATAACTACAATACAAGATGGCAACATTCTATTATCATTTCAGTGGCCGCCTCCAGGCTCCCGCCAGGCTCTTAATCATCCAGCTGATGGTGATGTTGTTGTTAAGGCCAGGTTGGTAATGATGTTGGTGTTAGGGCCAGGGCCATGATGTCAAGGCAGCCCCTATTTGAAACCCTGGTGGAAGAGCTCCGTTTTACAGGCCCTGCGGAACTGCAAAAGGTCCCGCAGGGCCCTGATGATGTCATCTGGGAGCTCATTCCACCAGTGCGGGGCTGCCACAAAGAAGGTCCTGGCCCTCGTTGTAACCAACCTGGCCTCTTTAGGGCCCGAGAGGGCCAGGCAGTTTTGGGATCCAGATGTTAGTGCTCTCTGGGGCACATATGGAGAAAGGCAGTCCCTTAGGTAAGTAGGTCCCTGACCATATAGGGCTTTAAAGGTTGTGTAATGATGTCTTTGTTGTGTAATGATGCTGCAAGGGTCTACTTCCATCTTCTAACTTTGGCCAACCAAGAACTGGGAACCAAGAACTGGGAAATTAGGGCGGCCAACTCCAGGTTCGGGAAATCCCGGAGATTGAGGGGGTGGAGCCTGGGATGGGCAGGGCTTGGGGAAGGAGGGACCTCAGCGGGGTACAATACCATAGAGCCCACCCTCCAAAGCAGACATTTTCTCAGTGGGAACTGATTTCTGTAGTCTGAAGATCCGCTGTCATTCTGGGAGACCTCCAGAACACACCTGGAAGCTGGCAACCCGAAAAGCAGGCAAGATTTTGGAGAGGCAGCTTATGAAGGCTTCCTTTTCTGAGGGAAAGGCGTCCGTCTCTCCATTCTTGCCTGTGCCATGCCTGTCTCTCCCAGGTTCGGCTTCGTAAACAGCTCTGTCTTGATGGAATAGGACCAACGTTATAATTCCCATCTAGCCACATGGCCATACCCAGAGATAGCATTGTCTCTCTGAGAAGCCCCAGAGCTCGTTTCCAGCTGCTGTTGCCCAGACAGGTGAGAGTGTGAGGCCTTTCTTAGTGACTTGCTGCTACGCTGGTGTTCCATCCCAAAATAGTTTTCATCCATTCAAGGGGAAAAAGTGGGATGGTTTGAGGTCCCCCTGAACAGAAGCCGGATGACTTCCCAACTCTGCTTCAAGCACTGGTCTTCTCTGTAGCCAAAAGAAAGGCACCACTGAAGTACTTAGGTCAGCAGATTCAGACTTGCCTCAGAAAAGTTAGCCATGAGGTAAGGTTCCGCATTCCAAAGGCGAGCCTCGATATTTTTGCTCCATGGTTGTAGGCAGGCAAATTAAGAAGCTGATTCATGGCCGCTTTGCGAAATGCTGAAGGTCACGCTTCACTTTGTTAATTAAAGTATTTAATATTCATAGTCATATTAATCAAGCAGCAAAACTCTAAAGGCCAAAATGTCATTCCAGCACTGAACTTCCATTGGGAAGCAATGGGGACGAGGTGCTATATTTCCAGTTTAGAAATACCCACAATCCCCCGGCTCTAAGGAGATCCACATGCCTGAACAGGCTTTTTGTGGGATTGGGAACCACGTACACAAATCTAATACGGAACATGCCAACTGAATATGTACATGAGAACCAAAATAGACTTAGTTATTCTCAGGGGATGTGCATTTGAATACTTGTCTTCACCCATATGTGGACAACACTGGTCAGATTTTTAAAAAACAACATATATATGCAGAAGCTAACTACACAAAGAGTAGCCCAAACAAATTCCTCTTCTCTCATCAGAAAGCTATTCTCCACCCAGTCCCTTCTCTAATTAGCAAGGCCAGGAGGATGAGGTGAGTAAAGCAGATAGAATGCTGTTATCTACGCTGCTACGAGCCAAGACAACCCAAATAACATAAGAGTCGAGCACAGAGCACAGCCCTCAACTGACCTACACCAGATAGTAATTAAAAAACATCAACATCACTCAGATGAGCTGCCAATTAAAACAATAATTAAATTAAGTAACTGGTTTAATTAATTAAATTAATTCAAATAAGTTAAAAGAAAACAAAGTCTCAACTGTTTCAAATTAAACCAAGGACCCTACACTAACGAGCTAAATAATAATAAGCTAACAATCAAACAAATCAGCTGATAATAAAAAAACGTGGAATTCTAAACAGTGTTACTCCCGTCGAAGCCCATTCATTTCAGTGGGTTTAGACTGAAATAACTCTGCATAGGATTGCACTGTAAAAATAGTAAGCTAACAATCAACATTCCCTCAAAGCCTTTTCATCCACTTTTCATTCCCTCCGAGCCCTTTCATCTGCCCAGCTTTCTCGCGGCTCCTGCCCCACCCCACCAAGGGAGGGAGAGGGGATGTTGGCACTGAGTCTATACAATAAAAGGGGAGGGAGAGAGTAACTATGGCTAACAACTAATTAAGTAGGCTAAATTGAACAAAAGACAAAAGACAAAAAGCTCAGATAAAACAACGTAAAATAAAGATTAAATGCACCAAAGACAGAGCACAGTCTCGTATTAATTATCCTGTCACGTCGGAACCGGAAACCACTCTGGGGAGAAGGAAGTGGGAAATCACTGGTCAGGCTCAAATCACCATTTTTATTAGTCAAAGTAATGATTTGCCCGGTTTATGCCAAACCCTGCCACTAACCCGCAGACCAAACCAGAGTCAAGAATTGACATAGAAAAGGCCTGTTCACCAAGCAGTCGAAATGGTGTTGTGGTGTGCTTTGGCCTTCTCCCCTCAGCTAGTTTCTGCCTCGCACTAATCCCTGCATCTGTTTCTAACTTCAGATAATCGATTCAGGCTCGGCTCAAAAGGCAAGCTCATGTTTGAAGCAGACAACTTTAAACATTAAGCAGTGCTATAAACCGCGCAACTTTATAACATCATGTGAAATTCTAAAATGTCTAAATTGAGTTAAGAAGCAGATGAAACACGCCGAGCCATTTGGAAAACTTCTCAATAACGTTTGAAGTAAACATTAGAGTCAGCCTCGATCTTTCACATATCTGCATATTTTGCAGACCTAAAACTTCACAACCAAACACATTGAAGTTGCCTTATACTGATTCACCGGGACAAAGCAGGCCGATTAGCCGGCTTTCTTGGGCCGACATTGAACATTTTTGGCACTTGGCACCCAGTTGTGAGTGTAGGTTGGTAATGGAAGCAGCCCTAATAGAGACAGAGCGCAAGATGGCGGTGAATAGGAGTTTTTCGGGTTAAACTGAATTTAAGAGGAACTTTCTTCCCTACTAGCATTCTTTATATTTTTGCTTAAATAAAGTGTGCCTTGTTTGTCAAAATCAGCCTTTCAGAATGTTCCAAATTCCCTCCAGGTGAAGCTTGGAGTTTTCTGGGAATTACAACTGACCTCCACACTGGAGAGATTAGTTCCACTGAAGAGCAGGGCTATTTTTGGGCAGGAACGCACAGGAACGGAGTTCCGGCTGGCTCCCAAGCTGGCCACGCCCAGCAGGAACTCATTAGCATAATAGGCCACACCCAACAGCAGAAACTCATTAGGATTGGCTACAATTAAGGGTATGTGGCCTAACATGCAAAAAGCCCTGGGTTTTGACAGCAAACAAGGTAAAGAGAATAAGAAGCAATAGGTGGGTGTGGCTGGATGACCACACTTCTGGTAACATGGGGGTGTGGCCTAATATGCTAATGAGCTGTGCTGTGAGGGGTGTGGCCCAATATGCTAATGAGTTCCTGCTGTTGGGTGTGGCCTATTATGCTAATGAGTTCCTGCTGGGCTTTTTTTTACAAAAAAAGCCCTGC
>NW_015169231.1:158141-161455 GCF_001447785.1 Gekko japonicus | reverse complement strand
TGCCACACCCCCTGACATCAGGGGCCAGGCGGTGGACCTGCAAGGCCAGCGGGAGTGCGAGGAAGCCCCGCCAAGGCCCTCAGTGGCCCCAGGCAGGCAGGGGTGGGGAGAGGCAGGGAGGAAGCAACTTACCCTCCCTCTTCTCCTGCCTCCTCCTGGCTGAATGAGGGCTGGAAGCGGGGCGGCCGGAAGCAGGGGGCGGGCTTCGTCATGTGCCCCGCCCCTCCGTACGTCACCCGGGGGAACTGCGAGCCCCCGCGTTCCCCCCCGAAATGACCTCTGGTGAAAATACAGACTCCTCATGCCCGATGCCTCAGTTTCAGTCTGTCTTCAGATATCCCTGTGCAACAATTTTCCTTGTAGCATGTAAGTAAAATTAATCAAAGCACAGATGAATTCTTCCTCGTGTTTCAACTGCCATGAAAACAGGAGTGGAACAGCAACACCTCAATGATGGCTGAGATCCAAGATCTTTCCATCATAGTTGTACCCCATTCTTCCTCCGAGGGATTGAAACCCATGGGCCAGAATTCTCCACACTCTGCCTTGCTGACTTGTTCTATGGTAAGTGCAGAGGGGTGCAACGGACACAATATCCCAAAACTAGTGTGGTAAGCACATAATGCACTGTTGCCCTGAATAATTTTTTTTTTAAAAAAAATCAGGTCTGCGTGCAGTTCTTGAGTGGGGGGAAAGGAAGTCCAGTTTCTGATCTGATGCCTACTTAGCCAAGGACCCTTTTACAACAATTTTGCTTCCCCCTCTGACATACAGGATAGAAGATGATTCCTTCTAATCCTTGGCCATGATAGCCCACTCCCCCAAATTACAGAAAAACAGGACTTTTTTTGTAGAAAAAGTCCAGCAGGAACTCATTAGCATAATAGGCCACACCCAGCAGCAGAAACTCATTAGCATATTAGGCCACACCCCTGACTGCACCACTCATTAGCATATTGGGCCGGATTCCCATGTTACCCGAAGTGTGGTCATCCAGACACACCCACCTTTTGCTTCTTATTCTGTTTACCTTGTTTGTTGTCAAAACCCAGGGCCTTTTTTTATTGCAGGAACTCCTTTGCATGTTAGGCCACACACCCCTATTGTAGCCAATTCTAATGAGTTCCTGCTGTTGGGTGTGGCCTATTATGCTAATGAGTTCCTGCTGGGTGTGGCCAACTTGGGAGCCAGACAGAACTCTGTTCCTGTGCGTTCCTGCCCAAAAATAGCCCTGCAGAAAAGGGTAGATCCAGGGGGAGTTTTGTGGAAAAAGAAGTGCAGGAACTCTCAAGAAGGAAATTAAGTTTTCAATCTGCGTACTGAAATCTCATGAACTTTTAAACATTTCTAAAATAATTTTGTTGATGATGTTCCAGAACTCCATTCCGGCATGCTCCCGCAGAAAAAAAGCCCTTAGATCTCACATTGCAGCCTGAAGATAGTATTGCCAGGGGTAGAAGTAACATAAAGGAAATAAGGTAGATGAAAAGTAGGGAATTCAAAGCTTCATGGAAAGGGGACTTGCAGTGTCTCGTGTACTTTTCATGGGCACCACTAATAGGTGCTTCTGGCACAAACGCAGGCACCTCTCCCATGCAGGTGGGATTTCAAGACCTTGCTTGCTGAGGCGGAGGAGGCTGCTGTCATTTCCAAGGCTTCCCTCCAGATGAAGGCTTGGCAGCTATGGGTGGAATACATGATTCACCCTTCCTCCATTTTCGTCTCACAATAACTCTGGGCGGGGAGGTTAGGTCAATAGCAAATGACTGGCCCAGGATCACCCAGGAAGCTTTGCAGCTCAAGTAGGCGAAAGGAAGGTGTTTGACCTGACACATTATGCTTGGCCAGACACATTGGGAGCAAGCCGAGCCCCATCAGAGCTGCCAGCACTTCAGGGAACTACCTTGGGCCCTCCCCGCTGGTGTCTGCAAGGTTCAGGAAGTAAAGGTAGGCATAGGCTTGTTGTCTTCTCCTGGCAGCAATTCAGTGGTGGTTGCCTTGTTGGCATGGGCAGAGAACCAGCCCTGGCTTTGAAGACTGCTCCTGTGTGTGGGCAGATGTCTAATCGGTGTCAGGGTGTCTAATCGGTCATGACTTCATAACAAAGTGAGCTAAGATGAACAAAGCTAGTTGCATCTTCCCTGTGGGACTGTCCCCTCTTCCCATCTAGGATACCACCAGCTCTGTTCAATAGTATCGCCAACTCCATGTTGGGAAGTTCCTTGAGATCTGAGAGTGGAGCCTGGGGAGGATGGAGTTTGGGAGTGACGGGAGCTTAGTGGGGATATGATGCCGTGGAGTCCAACATCTGAAGCTGACATTTTCTCCAAGGGAACTGATCTAAGTAGCCTGGGCATCAGTTTTAATTCCAGGATCATCAACAACCACAAGTCTCTGCCCTGACCTGGATAGCCCAGACAAGCCCGATCTTGTCAGATCTTGGAAGCTAAGCAGGACCGACCCTAACAAGTACTTGCAAGGGAGAGGTGGCACAGGCAGGAAAGTTGCCTGCAGGTAATCTATCTACAAACAGCCATAGGGCTGTTCCCATGTTACCAGAAGTGTGGTCATCCAGCCACACCCACCTTTTGCTTCTTATTCTCTTTACCTTGTTTGTTGTCAAAACCCAGGGCTTTTTGCATGTTAGGCCACTCACCCCTAATGTAGCCAATCCTGATGAGTTTCTGCTGTTCAGTGTGGCCTATTATGCCAATGAGTTCCTGCTGGGCGTGGCCAGCTTGGGAGCCAGCCAGAACTCCGTTCCTGTGCGTTCCTGCCCAAAAATAGCCCTGCTCTGCCCTGACCTGGATAGCCCAGACAAGCCCGATCTTGTCAGATCTTGGAAGCTAAGCAGGACCGACCCTAACAAGTACTTGGACGGGAGACCTCCAGAGAATGCCACGGCTGGGAGGCAGAGGCAGGCTATCAAGCCATTTCTCTGAATGTCCTCCATGCCCCAGTAGGAGTTTCCAGAGGTCACCGTGACCTCCAGGCATGGGCACACACACACAAATGCAAAAATACCCAAAAATGAAGAAAAAACAATGACAAGCCAGGAAAATCTACAACAACTAATGAACTCTGGCCATGAAAACCTTCGACAACATAATGACAAGTCTCCATTACACTGATTAGGGGATAGGTAACAGCAGGGGTCATTTTGTAGAAAAAGAGCTAGGGGGACTCATTAGCATAACTCATTAGCATATGCCACACCCCCTGACATCACCGGAAGTGTGTCATAAGGCCACGCCCCCTGACATCACTGGGGTTCCCATTCCTAAGGTGGAGGCAGGGGATCTCCCCCTTTCATG
>NW_015169231.1:140683-157956 GCF_001447785.1 Gekko japonicus | reverse complement strand
GCACCAGCAGGGAGCTCCAGGCCCCGCCCTCCCGCACCTCACCCGGGGGGATGGCGTCCCCCCGCGTCCCCCCCCAAATGACCCCTGGGGAACAGGATTATGTCCTTCAAGCAACACTTGAGTATGTAAAGCTTTTACAGGGGCATATCTTAAAGACTCCCACATCACAGATCCTTCATCAGGTATTTGGTGAGCCCAGCAATCTTCCTGACTTGCCCTCACAAAGAACATGCCGTCAAGTCACAACAGACTCACGGCAACCCCATCCATAATGTTCGAGCCATGAGATAAGCAGAGGTGGTTTGGAGTTGCCTTCTTCCACATAGCAACCCTTGTCTTCCTCAGTAATCTCCCATCCAGGGGTCATTTTGTAGAAAAAGAGGTGCAGGAGCTCATTAGCATAACTTATTAGCATAACTTATTTGCATATGCCACACCCCCTGACCCACCCACCACTCAGGCTCCACTGGACTGTTTTGGATTTCTAGCTATTGGGGCAGGGGAACGTGCAGGTCTGCCCTCACAGAGGAGGGAGAGCTTGTACCTAAAAACAGGCCGGGGGGGGGTGCTCTGCAACTTACCTGGCTCCTTCTTGCTCCTCATGGCCCAACTGAGGGCTGCTGGGAGCAGGGGGTGGGGCTTGTTGCATGCACCCGCCCCCTGGGCTCCTTACTGCTGGAGCTCCGCTTCTGTGTGCTCCGGCAGGAAATGACCCCTGCTCCCATCCAAGTACTGACCATGCTCAACCCGGCTTAGCTACCAGGCCCTGACTATCTCGGACCCAACTGCTTTGTCCTGATGAGCCGGGGCCAAAAGGGCAGGGCAGGGGACAAAAAAAATCTGTTACGTCCCACCCTGTCACCCCCTGAAGAAGTTTAATTAGCAAAGTGCTTTCATTTGGTGATGCCCTTCAGTTACAGGCACCTATGATGAGCTCTAAGGTCATCCAAGGAGGAGGAGGGAAAACAGACCACAAAGAAACAAAAGTACACACGAGTACACACACGCAGCCATCTGATTTAGACTTAAGGCCCTTTTCACATTATTATTCTAAACTGGATGTTATTAGTCGTTGGCTCAATTTCAAGTAAAGCGATACAGGGACGGGGGTCTCGTACAGCGAATTTCGTTCCGTTAATGAGCCATCTCTGAAGCACTACGGTCATTTCAAACAGTGCCGCTTTTCCCCACCCTTTTTTGCTGTGTGAACTTCCTCGGACGTTGTCATTTTAATGTTCTAAGGTGAGCGCTATAGCACTAAACTGCTATAGTGCCTCTGTCCTACAGCGGCACCATTGAGATGCATAGAAAAAAGCAGTTTCCCTCAAAAGTGGCTCAACCACGTTTCGCTAACTAACCCAACGCAACCTGTATGGACAGGTAAATAAATCCCAGTAGCAGCCGGTTACTAAAAGGAGTCTGTCTGAAATGACAGGAAAAAATCCATTAGCAACCAGTTACTAAAATGGAATACAAAGGCAGTTTGAAAAGGGCCCAAGTAGAAGAAGGAGAGTGTGAGGTTGTTATTCAGGGAGCTGCTCTTATAAAATATAGTCTTGATCATGGGCAATTGTTTTATATTTTCCCTTGGAGATGTTTCAGTCTGAGAGAAAGGTGGGTTCAGGTCACAAGGCCAATGCAAAAGACGTTCACAAGAACTCCAGTGGGTAAGCACACTGCTGAGAAAGGCAAGCAAGCACCGGCTCTGCCAGCTGCCGAGGAAACAAACAGCTTTAACAATCAGTAAATCCCCTTTGCTTCACAGGGACCATCCTTTTTCTTCAAGAGTTAGAGTGCAGCTTTTATTGGCATTAACATGTGCTTGACTTGCAGGGATAGTCTTGAGTAAACGAGTGATCTCAAGGGTAGCCTAAACATCTGGAGCAAATAACAGCTCAGGTTCCTTTCAAACACGATCCTGTGGTGCCCCGGCTCTGTCAAAAAGGGCACCAGGGAGATATGAGAGGAGCCGCCAGGACGATGCGGCTTGCAGCATGGCTCGGTCTGTTTACACAGAGGGAAAGCTACCACACGCCAGGTTTATACTGTACCTTGGGAATGAGATGTGCTCTCCGTAATGTATTTTGATTTCGCGCAAGTTCAAGACGGGTCAATGTGTCACAAACGATAACCTCCGGATGGAGCGAATGTTTCCTTTCATGCCATACAGAATATAACTTCGGCCAAGGCGACATAAGCAGACCACAGTGTGCTGATGAGCTGAAACCCCAACAAGATGAATGGTCAAAAGGGCACCAGGCAGTGTTTTGCTAATTTGTTTTAAAGCGCAGGCAGTAGGCTTTCTAGCTTCCCTCGAAGGGAAGGGTCTGCTGAAGACGGGGGTGTATGAGGTGTGGGGGTCCAAACCTCATTTTGGGTGCAGGGGGCACTTCCTTATTCAAATGTCCTTTGAAATACAGGGCTCGCGGAAGCCCTGTGAACTGAAGCTGGTGGCATCAGAACCGGTGTTTGGACCAGACGTCACTGTATGTCACCTTGCAGGGCGCAGTCCCCAGAGCGTGGGGATGTGTCATTTGGGGTGGTCCAAAGATTATTTTGGGGTGCAGGCTGGCTCCAGTGTCTGCTTGTGTGATTGTCCTAGGGGCAGTGCACTTTGGAGCAGCTGGCACCAGAACCGTGCTTTGGACCAGCACACAGAATGTGTCCCCTCGAAGGGGAGAGTCCTGTGAATGTGGGGGTATATGATACGTGGTGGTCCAGACCTTATTTTGGGGTTCAGAGCTTTCCAACTCACTCTCCCTAGTGTTTCTGACTACACGAATAAGTAACGAATAAGGAATGAATAAGGAAGTGCGAATAAGGAACCAACTTCAGCCTCCTGGAAGCAGGGCGTGTGTGTGTGTGTTCTTCTCTTATGACCATCCTCTATCCAGGACTGCTTGGCGGTCGCTGTACAGAAAAGGGATACTGTACTCTTCAAGAGGTCCAGGACTGGATGTGTAGAGTTGCCAACCCCCGGGTGGAACCTGGAGATCTCCCAAAATTACAATCTCCAGATGACAGAGATCAGCTCCCCTGGAGAAAACGGCTGCTTTGGAGGGTGGACTCCGTGGCATTATAGCTCACTGAGGTCCCCGCTCTCATCAAACCCTGCCCTCCCAAGCTTCACCCCAAATTTCCAGGAATTTCCAAACCCAGAGCTAGCAACCCTAAATATGTCACTGGGACTCCACGATTATGTTGGCAGAATTTAAACATGTAGAGGAACGGAGCACCAACTGTTTAAAGAAAATAACTCGGTTTATTAAAGAAGCAATAAACTCTGATAGAACAGAGGAGAGGGAGAGAGGCTTAACTCTCTCTTAACTGACTAACTGCTGTGAGAGACAGGAACGAGGGGGGGAGGGCTCATTTGGCACAGGAAGTCTCCAAAGAGCCAATCAGGAGACAGGAAGGACATAATTTGAAATTGTCGGAAGTCTGTAATCGAGCTATGCTAACTAGCAGTGCTTCAGCTATCCCCTATAGCAGTGATGGCGAACCTATGGCCGACCCCCGGGTGGCACTCAGAGCCCTCTCTGTGGGCACACGTGCCATCCCCCCAGCAGCCAGGCCCAGACCATCATTAAAGTGTCGAATTCTCTGCCAAATAATTTTAAGTAGTAGGTCACTCCTTTACCTGAGCTACATATAGTGCGTGTGGCAGGACTTGGGGAGGGTCATAACACTGTCTCCAGATCCTGGGATTCTTGGGTTTAGTGAGAAGTTCCAAGAAAAATCCTTTTCTTTCTCTCTCTCCATCACTGGAACAGCCTGTCGTTTTTGTAAAGCATGTGTGTGGAATTGCAACTTTCCTAGAGCACAGTTTATGCTCACCCTTACTATAAACAGCCTAATATCTTGTTACGCTCCTTGGTTTTTCCACTGAACCACTAAGCATAACCCCTTCTAAAGATGAGACAGTGGTCCTTTCTGCACTGACAGTGTGCTCTGGAGAATTCGAGAACTCAAGCCTAAAGGGTTGACTTCCCAGTTGCATGCATTCCCTCAGCACTGGTTTTCCCCCCATCCGGTTTATTTATTTGTATATTCTAGATGCACTCTGCATCTACAAGCAAAACCTGCATTTTTTGAGCTAACTGGCTGCCAACCCCTCCCTCCTTCCCTCCCTCTCTCCCTTCCTCCCTCCCTCTGTTATTCTGCACGAAGAAAGGGAAAGGTGGTGGAAATCCAGGCCCACACATGTAAGCAGGGCCGGCCCGCCCACTAGGCGAATTAGACTTTTGCCTAGGGCAGGCCGTGCATCCGGGCGTTGAACTGTGCCTCCCACCCACCAAAAGCCCCCTGTCCCACCAAAAGCTCGCATGCGCCCATTGCTGCCCCAGCCGCCATTGCCTTTTTCTCTCCCCCAGCCACCCTGCTGTCATCCCGCCACCGCCTCCTGCCGCAACCTGCCAGAAACCGAGGCAAAATACAGGTGCAGAAAGGGCCTAACTACATCTTTAGCTGAGAGACAGAGGGGACTGAAGCGTTGAACTTCCGAGAAGAAGGGGGAAATTGCCCTAAGAGTAGCAATCTGGAGACAGACAAGGAAATAATACTTAACAGGAGAGAGAAGGTGCCGTCCTCACTATCCTAATTGTCTTCTTGCTGCCCCCTTCAAGGTCTTCCTCTCTTCTTATACATCAGGCAAGGTGTGACAGAAGAAGGTGGGGGACTGAGGAAAGGGCCCGGCCACCACACATGCCTACTCCACTGAGGCAAGAGGCTGCACCCGCCGTCGCCAGGATGTGATGCTCCGCGTCACTCTGGCAACGGGACTCCAAACAGCCCCGTTGCCAGAGTGACGCAGAACGACACATCCTGGCGACGTCGGGTGCAGCACGTGCAGCTGTCCCCGCGGCGAGCCTCCTGCCAGGAAATACAATTCCCCCGCCGGAATTTGTAAGCCTAGGGGGGGGGACCCAAATAAAAAGAAGGTTGCATTTTATTTTAGTGCAAAATTGCTTGGAGGACACCGCGGTGAACATGTATTAAAAGGAGAGTGTGGAAAGGGCCACTGTCTTTTCCAACAGCCATAAATAAATACAATCAGTCACTGCTACGGGAAGGTGTGACAGAAGAAGGTGGGGGTCTGAGGAAAGGGCCCGGCCATCACACATGCCTACTCCACTGAGGCAAGATAAAGCTTCCAGCCCAGCTTCCATCTTTTAACGAATCCTCTCTTACCATATGTTGAGCTGCAGAGGTCTTCTCATGTGCTATTGCTGGCTGAGGTGAGGATGAAGCTAGCTTTAAAAAGAAAATCCGGACCACATCCTGTGGGTATTGACATCTGTCGGGATGCACGTGGATGAACATCTACAAATGTTTTCATGGTGCTATTAAAACAGAAGTAGTAGTAAATTATGGGTCTTCCAAAGTGGTTCTACGTTCCCCTGATACACTTTAAAAGGTTTACAAGAATAATGGAGAGCTATTTTAATAAATCTCCGGAACCTTTAAAGAAAAACATTTCCCCCTTTTTTTTTGTGGAGAAATGAGAGCGAATGTAAATCAATGCAAGAGAGTTGTTACATGCAGTAATAGGTGTCTGGAGAACTGAAGACTTTGAAATACACTTTTCTCTGTTGGAAGGCATTTTTTTTTAAACTCTAGTTGTTTGTATATGGATACAGTTGAAAACAGAGCTGCACATAAATATCTGAATCCAGCCCCGTAGCCAGGATTTTTTCTTGGATGGGCTCCAGGGGGAACTAATTAAATTAAATTAAATTAAAAAATGTGCTTGGGACATGTGTCTCCCCATCTCCCTCCCCTGCAGCACCACTCATGCAGCAGCGGCAGCTCCAGTGGCCCTGGCGGAGACACCCAGGCCACGGACAGTCTGTCTGCCTTGCACCAGAGTTGCACTGTCTGGCTCCAACCAGGAACCCAGCCCAGCCTGACCCTTTGGGGGCACGTGAGGATGGCATGACCCCGAGCGGCTTCCTTTCACCAAGCCCCATCACCTTGCCTCTTTCCTCCCTCTGCCGAGCCAGTTTGGTGTAGTGGTTAGGAACGTGGACTCTAATCTGGGAGACCCGGGTTTGATTCCCCACTCTTCCACATGCAGCTGCTGGTGTGACCTTGGGTCAGTCATAAGCTCTTTCAGAGCTGTTCTCTCAAGGTAGGGTTGCCAACCTCCTGTCAGAGCTGTTCTTGAAAGAGCAGTTTCTGTCAGAGCTCTCTCAGCCCCACCTACCTCACAGGGTGTCTATTGTGGGAAGGGGAAGGAGATTGTAAGCTGCTCTGAGACTCCAAGTAAAGGGTGGGGTAGAGTCCCTTGGACTGCAAGAAGATCAAATCAGTCAATCCTAAAAGAAATCAACCCTGACTGTTCCCCGGAAGGCCAGATAATGAAACTGAAGCTCAAATACTTTGGCCACCAAATGAGAAGGGAGCACTCACTGGAGAAGACCCTGATGCTGGGAAAGATTGAAGGTCAAAGAAGACGGGGACGGCAAAGGATGAGATGGTTAGACAGTGTCATAGATGCAACGGACATGAAGTTGAGCAAACTTCAGAGGACGGCGGAAGACCGGAAGGCCTGGCGGGAGCTGGTCCATGGGGTCGCGAAGAGTCGGACTCGACTGTGCGACTGAACAACAAATAAATCCAATCTCTTCTGCTTCTTCCAGCTGATAGAGATCAGCTCCCCTGGAGAAAATGGCTGCTTTGAAGGGTGGATTCTATGACATTGTACCATGCTGAGGTGTCCCCCCTCCTCAAATCCCGCCCTCCTGGATGCACCCCCAAAGTCTCCAGGTATTTTCCAACCCAGAGTTGGCAACCCTATCTCAAGGACAATTCTCGGGAGAGCTCTCTCAGCCCCACCTACCTCACAGGGGGTCTGTTGTGGGGAGGGGGAGGGAAAGGAGACTCCTTCGGGTAGTGAAGGTCGGGGTATAAATCCAATCTCCTCATCGTCTTCCCCTCAGGCTCACCAGCCTCCCCACCCACACAGCCAGCCATCTCTGGAGCCTTCTAGAGTTTTTTCAGAATAAAAGGGGAGATTGGGGAGATTGAGTGGGGGCACTGAAGATTTGATAGGGGGCACTACCCATAGTAGCCCCCCCCCACAGGCTATGGGCCTGTTTTAATCCCACAGAGGATCACACTGGTGGCAGCGGGTGATTTTTGTAATTTCCCATCTCTCATGGTGGGCGGGTGGGAAGCGCAAGGAGAGAACGTCTTGCTCCAGTGCCGGAAATATGCATTGGGATCCAAGGCAAAGCGATGGCCGGGTACGCAGTTCCACAAAGCTATCCCACTTCTAGCACCCGCGCAAGAAACAGAAGACTTTGCAGCCTCGAAGTCTTGCTGCTTTCAGTGACGGCAGGCTCCTAGAAAGAGGAAACCAATTATCTTTTCAAAGTGTAATCCATGAACTCATTACCGGTTACGCTTAAACGTTCAGCCGCAATGCCCCCATCAATTAACGCCGTAAATGAAGAAAGAAATGAAATGTGAAAGCGGGGAGGGATTGTCCATTCCATTTTTCACCTAAGTGGGAAAGTACGGAAATGGGGAAGGAGGACAAAGGATGACTCCCGGTCATTATTCTTTTCATGAGATACATGGTACCAGTGACTAGAGAGGCCCTATGCTAAGCCATGTCTTCTTACCACCATCGCTCACCCACCAAGGCCTACTCAACTCCATTCGGGCACAATTTGTGAGAATGCCATGTTTTGTACCTTGGTCGCATGGAGATGATCTAGCAGGGGTTGTTTCGTAGAAAAAGAGCTAGGGGAACTCATTAGCATAACTCATTAGCATATGCCACACCCCCTGACATCACCGGAAGTGTGTCATAAGGCCACACCCCCTGACATCACCGGAAGTGTGTCATAAGGCCACACACCCCGCCCCCAATGATCCCGGCCGCCACCGGCGGCCTTGCAGCTCCACTGCCGAGCCCCATGAGGGGCCTGGCGGTGGACCTGCAAGGCCGGTGGGAGTGCAAGGAGGCCCTGCAAAGGCCCTCCCTGGCCCCAGGCAGGCAGGGGTGGGGAGAGGCAGGGAGGAAGCAACTTACCCTCCCTCTTCTCCTGCCTCCTCCTGGCTGAATGAGGGCCAGAAGCAGGGGGCGGGGCTTTGTCATGTGCCTCGCCCCCCGTACCTCACCCGGGGGAACCGCGATCCCCCGCGTTCCCCCCAAAAAATGACCTCTGTGATCTAGAAGCTATTCACCAGAATCTTGGCAATGCTTTGGCTTGCCAGCTCTGGATTGGGAAATACCTGGAGATTTGGGGGTGGAGCCTGGGGTGCGTGGGGTTTGGGCAGGGGGCGGACCTTAGCAGGGTATAATGCCATAGAGTCCACCCTCTAAAACAGCCATTTTCTCAAGGGGAACTGATCTGTCTTGTCTGGAGATCAGTTGTAATAGCAGGAGATCTCCAGGCCCCACCTGGAGGCTGGCAACCCTAGCAATACTTCAGTCACAGAATGGGCTGTACTGCATTAAGGGTAAGAGAGAACATTAAGGGTAGGCCCATTCTGCACCAAGATGCCATGGGGAACTATAATTCCCCCCTAATATGTTATCAACTTGGTCCTCCCCAGCTACAGTGTTTGCACACTCTGAAGATAAGATACACCCATTTCCACGCCTGCAGTTCTAATTCGTGCAACAAAAAAGTTAAAAGCAAGATTAGGGCCAAACTAGATGTAACAGTGGCATCCACACGAGTCCAAACTGTGGGTGCCACCACCATTTAAAAGTGATTTAAAAAACGCCACGAGGGTCCAATCCTGTCAGGGCCCACAGCATGGTAAGCGGTGGTGCTCTTTGCCATGCTCTGACTAAGAAACCCAAACAGCAGAGACGCATGGAAGAGAGTAAGTAATACAAAAGATCAAACTGTGCACAAATAACGAAAAATATATTCCACAATCAATGAGTATAATAGTCTAAACCAGGGGTGTCAAACATGCGGCCCGGGGGCCAGATCAGGGCCCCGGAGGTCTTCCATCAGGCCCACAGTGGAACTGGCCATCTCCTGCTTCCAGTTCTGCTGCTGCATCATAGCTTGCTTCGCCATCTCATGTTTTAACCTAGACTCAGAACTCTGAGCTTGAGATTTCTGTGGTGAATGTCAATAAATCAAAAGAAGGTTTGCAGCTTACAGAGCTAATGTTTTTATTTTAAGTAAAAAAAATAACCTTTGTGTTTGCGTCCTTTATAAAGGTTATATCTCCACTACCTGGCATTATATGTTATGACACACATGGCCCGGCCCAACAAGGTCTCATTTATGTCAGATCCAGCCCTCATAACAAATGAGTTCGACACCCTGGTCTAAACCTATATAAATAGAGTAGATTTTCAAGAACACAATCTAGTAATCAGAAACTCAACAATACAATCTAGTAATCAGAAACTCAAGAGTACAAAGTCCAAATACAAAAACAGTCCTATTAATACACCTTTAGAAATAGTCCAAGTCAAATTCCTCAAACAGTGAAAAGTCCAAATATAAATGTTTATAAATCCTCTTAAAAAAAACCTCGTGTCGCTGCTTGTGTATCTGCTTCATGGCCCTGCCAGCTTCTAGTTGCTGTACTACACTACTTCCTCAAAAGTGGAACACCAACATCTTTTTCATTCTTAATGTACATAAAACCAATTACTGTTTTTTGAAGAGGAATTATAAACATCTATAGTTGGACTTTTCACTTTTTGAGGAATTTGACTTGGACTATTTCTGAAGGTGGATTAATAGGACTGTTTTTGTATTTGGACTGTGTACTTTTGGTCTTCTGATTACTATATCGTACTTTTGAAAAACTACTCTATTCATAGAGATTTAGATTATTATACTCATTGAATGTTGAATTTGTATTTTTGTATCTTTTGTATTATTTACTCCTTTCCGTGCTTCTCTGCTGTTTGGAGCTCTTGTGGAATAGCTGCCTCTTCTAATACCTCAAGTAGCAATGAAGTCAGGAGTTAACTGTGCCCGATAGAGTTCGCCTCAGAAGGACCTACTGCATCTAATGCCCAGGTCCAGTTCTAGGATTGGCAACCTCCAGGTGGGACCTGGAGATCTCCTGGAATTACAATTGATCTCCAGATGACAAAGGTCAGTTTCCCCAGGGGAAAATGGTTGCTTTGGAGGGAGGATTCTATGACATTACACCTCATTAAGGTCCATCCCCTCCCCTTTCCAAACCATGCCTTCCGCAGGCTCCACCCCGAAATCTCCAGGAATTTCCCAGTCTGGAGTTGGCAACCCTATGACCAGTTCTAGAACCTGCAAAGAAAACAATTCACCTCTCTGGGCATGTACTTAAACAAGAATCCTGTGGAAGCTGGAAGACTTTGTTGTTGTTCAGTCGCACAGTCGAGTCCGACTCTTCGCGACCCCATGGACAAGATCATGCCAGGCCCTCCTGTCTACCTTCAGTCTTTCCCAGCATCAGGGTCTTCTCCAGTAAGTGCTCCCTTCTCATTTGGTGGCCAAAGTATTTGAGCTTCAGTTTCAGTATCTGGCCTTCCAGGGAACAGTCAGGGTTGATATCTTTTAGGATTGACTGATTTGATCTTCTTGCAGTCCAAGGGACTCTCAAACTGAAAGACTAGCAAGATTTTATTCCAATCTAGATTTGTACAGGTTAGATTAATGTTGGAATAAAATCTTGGAGACTTCTGGTGCCCCTAAGACTCCTGCTAACTTTTGATGCAACGAACTAACACAAGTACCCCAGTAGAACCCCCTCCCCCTTCTTTAGAGAGCAATCCTGAAGCAGTTCTACTAAGAATCCTACTCAGGTCTACTCAATGGGGTTTATTCCCAGGAAAGCCTTTTTTAGGATTGCCCTTTTAGTAATTTTCAAGTGTGGTAAATTTAACAGCGTTTCAGTATCAGTACAGTTATACTGGGTAAAGAAAAGGCATTCCACCCAGGGGGACTGTTATTTTCATCGCAGATTTCCGCTACTAATAATCTGACTAATCGTCACTAAGTGGGGCCAGCCAGTCAGCAGTGGCATGAAATCCTGAGGAGAGATTTAAGTCGATTTTCTGTGGTGGGTCTTTCCAGAGGTTAATCTTTGCTCCCTCGGCCAAAGCTCCTGTATATCACAGGCACATACTAGATTGGCTTCTTGATGGATATGTGGACAGGGGTAATCCCTGAAGTGGCTCTTCAGTTCTGAAGGCCTGTCAGTGAGCCAGTCCCATGTTATATTCAGGTAACGTTTTGCAGCGTATGTTGACCGTGACTGAATATTTTTTCAGACTTAAGTCAGCTTTATTCTCCTTTTGTCTTCATTGTGAGAATGAAAGAACATTGTGACTGAAAGACGGTTGGTAGGGTTGCCAGCTCTGGGTTGGGAAATACCTGGAGATTTTGGGGGGGTGGGGCCGGGGAAGGGTGGGGTTTGGAGAGGACAGGGACCTCGGCAGGGTATCATGCCACAGAGTCCGCCCTCCAAAGCAGCCATTTTCTTGAGGGGAACTGAGCTTGGTCAGTTGTAACAGCGGGCAACCCTAACACTCAGTGAATCAATGTCAGGCCAGGTCACAGGTTCAAATCCAGATGATAACAGAAAGAAGAAACAATGAAGGTTCACAGGAAATTATTTAGGCAGTCAGGATGGCGACCGTGGAAACAGGCTATGGGGCAGCTTATGGTCCCTAGCTTTAGTACTAGTTTTGGATGCTAATTCATGGAATGTAGGATATGGTCCACAACATATTTTGTCAATACTTTCCTCCATATTCATTCAAATCAATCATAATTTAATTACTGTTTATTTATTTACTACAATATTTACACCCTGCCTTTCCTCTTGGCTTAAGGTGATATTTATGCGGTAAGTGTTCCCCACGAGATATCAAGACAGTGTAATGAATGTGCCGTCACTGCCAGGCTTGGTTTCTAAATATCACTAGGAATTACAGTCTTCCCCCACAATGCAGGACTGCTTAAATAATATATGGAAGTTATTAATTTAAGTTAAACTATTGGCCTATTAAAGATTTAAGAATGTAAAAAAGTTGAATGGAATTTGCTACGCCCTATAGAGCAAATGGGAGCTGCAGTGGCTCAAGTGGTTAAGACGCTGAACTGCAGGCTGTGGAAGGTCAGTAGTTCAGCAGTTCGAGACCCAGGTGCCGCATGATGGAGTGAGCTCCCATCTCTAGTTCCAGCTCCTGCCAACCTAGCAGTTCGAAAGCAAGAAATTGCAAGTAGATAAATAGGTACCACTTCGGTGGGAAGGTAACAGCGTTCCGTGCGCCTTGGTGTTTAGTCATGCCGGCCACATGACCACGGAAACGTCTTCGGACAGCGTTAGCTCTTCGGCTTTGAAACGGAGATGAGCACTGCAACCCTAGAGTCGGATTCGACTGGCTTTCGAGCAAGGGAACCTTTACCTTTACCTTTACTTTATAGAGCAAATGAATTATCTGTTTCCTCTAGTAGTTTCATTTAAGGACATTTGAGTAATATGTAGATGGCAGTTAGAGTGTCAGACTAGGAGCTGGGAGACCCAGGTTCAAATTCGTACACTGTCATGAAGCTTGCTGGGTAGCCATAGCCATGGCCCAGTTACTCTCTCTTAGCCTGACCTACCTGAGAGGGTTGCTGTTAGGATGAAATGGAGGAGGAAAGAATAAGGTATGCCACCCTGAGCTCTTTAGAGGAAATAAGATGACCATGCTGTTTAGTCATAACTGGCTCACAGAGACCCTATCCATGGGGCGTTCCAGGCAAGAGACAAGCAAAGGTGGTTTGCCATTGACTTCCTCTGCATAGCAAACCCTGTCTCCCTTGGTGGTCTCCCAATCCAAGCCCTGACTGTCATTGACCCAGCTTAGCTCCCAAACCCTGACAGGCCAGGGCTAAGTTGGGCTAGTTGGGCTGCTGTTTGGAGGAGAGGCAGGTTAAAAATGTACCAAATACCCGAGCAATCCTATGCAGAGAAATCAATGGTCTTAGACATTACTACCTCTGCAGAGGATTGCACTTACCTGGAAATAAGCCCCACTGAACGCAGCATGACTTACTTCCAAGTGAACTTGCATAGATTAATTTTTAAATTTAAAAATCAGATTGCAACACATAACACTTATTACTGTCATTATTTCTTTTTTCTGTGTTCATTATAACACTTTGTATTCATCATATTATATAGTTTGCAACGGGGGGGGGGAAATAATTAAAAAGAGAGCCTGTTGTAACGATGTAGTAAATATGAATGGTCAAGAAAGCACATATACAGTGCATCACTAGAGGCTGAAGAATGGGTGATCTGGTAGTGCTCCCTGCAGTCTTTGCAGCATCGATGTCAAAGGGTAAAAAGGTAAAGGTAAAGGTTCCCTTGCTCGAAAGCCAGTCGAATCCGACTCTAGGGTTGCGGTGCTCATCTCCGTTTCAAAGCCGAAGAGCCAGCGCTGTCCAAAGACGTTTCCGTGGTCACGTGGCCGGCATGACTAAACACCAAGGCGCACGGAACGCTGTTACCTTCCCACCGAAGTGGTACCTATTTATCTACTTGCAATTTCTTGCTGTCGAACTGCTAGGTTGGCAGGAGCTGGAACTAGAGACAGGAGCTCACTCCATCATGCGGCACCCGGGTCTCGAACTGCTGAACTACCGACCTTCCACAGCCAGCAGTTCAGCGTCTTAACCACTTGAGCCACCACAGCTCCTGTCAAAGGGTACCTGTTATCTTTCTTTGTACCTACTCTGATGCAGAATGTAATGTTCCATGGAAAAACTCAGCCGGTTAGAGAAGTATCTATTTGCAGACTTCACAGTGAAATGTGGACTGTGGACTCCACCAATAACAATCTTCTGTTTGTCAAACTGAGAGATAGTTTAATCCTACAAGGAATGGCGTATTCACAGTTCACAGTCACAGAATCCTAAAATCCCGTGTTGCCCTGACCATAGAGCTGTTCAATAATCATAGAGTATAGATATCATTGGAGGTGGAAACAGCCTGGTACAGCCTGATCTTGTCAGATCTCGGAAGCTAAGCAGGGTCAGTACTTGGAATGGAGACCTCCAAAAAAGATTCTGTAGGAGGAGGCAGTGCCAAACCACCTCTCCTTCTCATTTGCCTTGAAAGCCCCTTGCTGGGGTCACCATCAGTCAGCTGTGACGTGGCGGCACTTTATATATACACCATTCAGGAATTATTTTCTTTTTCCACAGCCCAGTCCAGGTAGCCTGAAGCGTGACTTGGGGGTAAATCCCCTTGAAATCCATTCAGCTTTCCAGTACATACTTTTAGGATCGAAGTATCAATATCCTTGGGATCACAGCCAAATTCCCACTGAAGTCAGTGTAAGAAGCAGCTTAATTCCTATTACTTTTAGGCATGCTGTGCATCCAACTACCTGAGATGTTGGAAGGGAAGCTCTAGAGTGACGCTGTCTCTTAGTCTCAACCTCCGGGGGTGGGAGGTTACAAAAGAGTCAGGTAGATAGACAGGCAAATTGTGGGTTTCCTTCCTGTTTACTCTTCTGCCTCTGTCCCTTTGATGTGTAGACTGATACCCTCAGGGAATTGCTTCTTCCTTCCAGTCTCTCTCTCTGTAATGTATCCAGGTCCGACCGTGTGGTTGACTTGGGCTCCATGCGGTCAAGCGCAAACGTCGAACTTCGCTCAGGTAAACAATGGACTAAGCGGATCCTAGCCCGCGCCTATCCGAGGGCTACGTAGGTTCCCGACTGAGAGCCTATGGAACTCTCGGCCACTGTAAATAACCTATTTGGTTGTGGGGGGGTGTTCTGGGTGGTGGTTTCACGGGGAATATAAGCCGGCCTGCGAGCCGGCTAAGGTTGTCTTGTTCTGCACTAAATAAAGTACATTAGCTGAAATCACTCGTCTGTCTGCATACTTCTCTCTCTGCTTTCATCCAGCGGATCTCTCTCTCTCTCTCTCTCTCTCCTCTCTCTCTCTCTCTCACACACACACACACACACACACACCAAAGAAGGAGCATGTTTGGTCTCCATCTTTGCACCATGAATGCAACCTCCATCTGCATCCATCCAGGTAGTTAGACTAGGTATCTATCCCTATCTCTCATCTTTTCTATCTACAATGTAGTTCCTAAATAAAGGTTCTATTATTAGTTTCAAATTGACAACTGGCTCTGTGTAGCTTTGTAACTTTGCTAGCACACTCGGAACAAAGAGACGCTTCTGTTGCGTATATGCCTTGTGAACTCTGCTACAATTGGATACAGATTACTGGCTTACCATACCAGTGAATCTATCCATCATGAAACAGGTTTATTGCTGCTGATTAGCCCTTGTGCTTTTCTGACATGCAAAATGCAAGAGGGTGCCTAAAAGACAGAAGACATCTGCATAAAAGGCACGCTTGGCAGGAATACACTTCGGGCAGCTGTGAGAACAACAGTGTTGGAAGACGATAATTAACCATCAGTGTCAAAACTGTGCAAAGGAAAACTTAGGTGGGATTCCAGAGAAATGCCTTTGAGGGTGGGTCTGGATTCCTGGCTCTCTCAGGCCTCTTCCATTCCCAAACCGAATCACGTTGTCACCCTTTGAGGCTTTAGACACACAAGAATGCAACACTTGGCTCCAGCTGGTGCAATCATGGTGGAAGGGCATAAATTAAGGTCTTAAGGGGGCCTATGGTCTGAAAGCCAGATGCTTTTGTTTAAGTATTAGTGTCATCTTTTCCTTTGTTAGTGTTTAAATCACATGGATGCGAAGATTAGAAGGAATATATACAAAATGGCTCAGCCATCTCTCCAGTGGGAGTTGTCTGCTCACACACACACCCAGCAGCTAGCCGCTCCTTCCCATTGCAAATCTTTCTGCCTCTTCAAGTGAGTGCTGGGGAGGGACACTGGTAATAACTGGACCGGCACAAGATCACGACCCTGTAAAAGGACATTTGTAACAACCTGAGGAGGGGCCGTGGCTCAGTGGTGCAGAGCATCTGCTTGGCATGCAGAAGGTCCAACCCAAAAAAAAAGGACCGTGTAGAAATAAGTCTGATAGACAAACTGAATTCTTTTATGTAATTATAAAGTACTATCAAATTCCAGTGGCGGGTGAGGGACAGGCAGGCAGCGTGGTCGATGAAAGGCGGTTCCCGGCTTGGCTGTTCAATGACCCCTGAGCAGCCCGTTGAAGGCTAAAGCGAGGTTTTGCTTCAAGTGCTGCAGCTTTGCTTCCATCCCAGCAGAAACCTCGTCGTCCTCCGTCGCGGTGCAAGATGAAAGGGAAGGGCGGGACTGAGGCAACGCTGCCACCAATGGGTAGAGACCTCTGGTGAGTGACACATCAGGCAGCCAAAAGCTGTGGGGGCATGTGGAATGTTCAGGCAAGAGGGACACAAAAACTCAAATATATATAAGGAGAGATATGCCAACTCTGTCTACTCAAACAGTGGTACAATAGAAATAATGGCAAAAAACAGGCGTTCACACAAGATAGGGTTGCCAGGTATTCTCCAGAAGTGCACCAGAAGTGCCCATCCCGACATGCTGTCGTCGCCTGGAAGTGACGTAGGCACGTCGGGGAAATCTGGGGGCAACGCTCTGGTATTTGGGTAAATTCGGCCGAATTTACCGTACAGTTTGCTCAAATTCCAGAGCGTTGCCCCCAGACGTCCCAGGTCTCTTCCAAGTGATGTCAGCACATTGGGCCGGGCACTTCCAGTTTAACCGGAAGTAGACAGGAAAACTTCATTTGGGGGTGGGATTTCCCCTTGCCAGCCAACTGGCTGGTGGGGAAACACCCCCCAAAAAAGGGGTTCCCCTGCCCCCGGCGGGGGTCTAGGAACCCTAGAGGGTGAGAAGAAAAGACAGAAGTGGGGAAATATGAGGAACTGCCAAGAAGAGGGAAACAGGAAATAGTGTGGATAAAGGGATACAGGGGAAAGTGAGGTGCCTCCCACAGATCCTCGAAGGTTCCCCTGCACAATTGGGCTTGGCCTAGGAGCAGGAGACACACAACTGGGCCAGTTTTCCTGGGGAGAGGCTGCTAGGCAGAGGGCTGGAGCTTGGAGGAAAAATTAAAGACAAGGGGCGGGGGCAGAAAAAGGTAGGTTGGCTGACGGGTGGGAAGGAGAGAAGAAAGCAGGGAAAGGGGAGAAATTATGGGGGCTGCCAGAAGAAGAAGAAGAAGAAGAAGAAGAAGAAGAAGAAGAAGAAGAAGAAGAAGAAGAAGAAGAAGAAGAAGAAGAAGAAGAAGAAGAAGAGGAAGAGGAGGAGGAGGAGGAGGAGGAGATTGGATTTATATCCCGCCCTTCACTCCCCAAAGGTGTCTCAGA
>NW_015169231.1:130464-140412 GCF_001447785.1 Gekko japonicus | reverse complement strand
GAAAGAGAAAATAGTGAGGGAGGGGAAAATAGATGCCCCCCCCTCAAGTCCCACTTGCTAAAACACTTAAAAAAAATCAAACATTAAAACTTTTCAAACATTAAGAAGCATTTCAAATACAAATATATAGAAAAGATGTAGAACAATTAAATGAAATGGCTGAACCCCTACATTGCAAGTGGCCAACTCTCCCTTGACGTCGGGAAGACACTCGTCAGGCATCACCAGTTGTCAGGCTCGTGGCACCAGCAGCACTCCATTCCCAGGGCAGTACGTGGCTCCCCCCTCCCCCTCTCCATCTTTTGCTTGCCTCTGACATGGGAAGGAGAATCCCAGCGACCCTCAAACAGTTTTTAAAAACAGCCTCCCCCAGACCTTTGAACCTAGGCTAGTGATTTATCAGCATTCGATAACCTGAGCTAGTGTTATGAGAAAGCCTTGCGATAATGCAGGTGTGTGAGGGGGAAGTTTAGAAAAAAACATTTCTATAAAATTTGTCATCTCCTTATAAGAAAAAAAAAAGCCTTATGTCCGGCATCTCTCTTCCTTCTCTCACTTCCAAAGGGAATGCTATGGAAATGGAGAAACTTTGGCCGGTTGGCAGCAATATGTAGTTTTGTCTATAAAGTGCTGGGCGGGGGTGGGGTGGGGATAGACCTCAGTCACAAACACAACTACACACATGTACATCCTGTAAGCTCTTGAGATGTTTTTGGACAGGGGCCTTAGACTTAAACAGAGTGTATTTATAGATTTTACTACATGGATTTTATTTGGTGTAACCTATTACAGTGTTTATATAAATGATACAGATGGTGAATTAATGGATTCGTTTTGCTTACGATAATGCCTGCATCTTCTGGGAGGTTTCTGCTTTTGAGGGAGAGGGAAGGGCGGGGGAAAGATGAGGGTTGTGGTCGCACACACTAAATAATACACTTTCAATCCACTTTCAGTGCACTTTCCAACTGGATTTTACTGTGTGAACTGGCAAAATCCAGTTGGAAAGTTCATGGAAAGTGGATTGAAAACTGATTCTTCAGTTTGTGTGACTGCAGCCCCTCATGTGGAATATCCATTTGATCCACCCTACATAGTTGGACTATAAGGAAGGCCGAGCACCGAAGAATAGATTCTTTTGAACTATGGTGCTGGAGAAGACTTTTGAGAGTCCCTTGGACTGCAAGAAGATCAAATCAGTCAATCCTAAAAGAAATCAACCCTGACTGTTCCCTGGAAGGCCAGATAATGAAACTGAAACTCAAATACTTTGGCCACCAAATGAGAAGGGAGCACTCACTGGAGAAGACCCTGATGCTGGGAAAGATTGAAGGGCAAAGAAGACGGGGACAGCAAAGGATGAGATGGTTGGACAGTGTCATAGATGCAACGAACATGAAATTGAGCCAACTTCAGAGGACGGCGGAAGACAGGAGGGCCTGGCGGGATCTGGTCCATGGGGTCACGAAGAGTCGGACTCGACTGTGCGACTGAACAACAACAGACATAGTTCCAGTGAAAGCCACACAATGGCTGCAATCACACACACTAAATAATCCACTTTCAATCCACTTTCCATGTACTATCCATCTGGATTTTACTGTATGAACTGGTAAATACCAGTTGGAAAGTGCCTGGAAAGTGGATTATTTAGAGTGTGTGATCGAAGCCAATAAAGCAAGATTTTGAGTCCAGTGGCACCTTTAAGACCAACAAAGTTTTATTCAAGGTATGAGCTTTCGGGTGCATGTACACCTTTGTTGGACTTAAAGGTGCTTTTGGACTCAACCAGGGGTCATTTCGTAGAAAAAGAGGTGGAGGAGCTCATTAGCATAACTCATTTGCATAAATTATTTGCATATGCGACACCCCCTGACATCACTGGAAGTGTGTCAGAAGGCAACACCCACCGCTCAGGCTCCACTGGACTGTTTTGGATTGCTAGCTATTGGGGGGGGGGAACATGCAGATCTGTCCTCGCAGAGGAGGGAGAGCTTGTACCTGAATAAAACTTGGTCTTACAGGTACCACTGGACTGTTTTGGACCTCGGGGCCGGAG
This sequence comes from Gekko japonicus, assembly GCF_001447785.1. Lineage (NCBI taxonomy): Eukaryota > Metazoa > Chordata > Lepidosauria > Squamata > Gekkonidae > Gekko > Gekko japonicus. The sequence continues at coordinate 138,353 of NW_015169231.1, read as the reverse complement.
GGGGGCTCTGCAACTTACCTGGCTGCTTCTTGCTCTGACTGAGGGATGCTGGGAGCAGGGGGTGGGGCTTGTTGCATGTGCCCACCCCCTGGGCTCCTTATTGCCGGAGCTCCGCTCCTGTGCGCTCCTGCAGGAAATGACCCCTGGACTCAACATTTGTTCTACTACCTCAGACCAACACGGCTGCCCACCTGGAAATAACTCAAGGTGTTTCATGTAAACAGCATTCATAGCAGTGTTGCTTTGTGTTTTTTTGCTGTCAAGGTGCAGCTGACTTATGACAACCCCGTAGGGTTTTCAAGGCAAGAGAGGTTCAGAGGTGGGTTGCCATTGCCTGCCTCTGCATAGCAACCCTGGGTCTCCTTGGTGGTCTCCCGTCCAAGCACTAACCAGGGCTGACCCTGCTTAGCTTCTGAGAAGAGGCAAAACCAGACAAGCCAGGGCCATCCTGGTCAGGACCTCACAGCAGTTATTGGACTCTAAATTTTGAACAGCCCAGTAGGGGCGGTGGGCACAGAGACCAGCACCGAGAAGGATTCCTTGGCTGCATCTGCACATAGTTGAGGATCATGCCATCCCTGCACTATAGCAATCATTTGCAAGTGAATATCCCTGACAAGACAATTCAATTACAAATGATTACTGTAATGTACCGGAAGCACAACACCCAGCTATGCATGTACCGCCTTTGTCGAAGAAGAAGAGGAGGAGGAGATTGGATTTATCCCCCAACCTTCACTACCCAAAGGAATCTCAGAGCGGTTTACAATCGCCTTTACCTTCCCCACCAAAGACACCTTGTGAGCCATGCTCCCTCTAAGCTGTGGAGTCTTGTGAGCAAAAATTCTACCTTGTGAGCTACTGGCATTAAAGTTGTGAGCAAGCAATTTGGCTCTACATAAATCAGTTTGCTCTGGAGCCATCCCTTTCTGAGCGAAGACAAAAATGTGTGAGCCGGAGGCTAATAAACTGTGAGCTAGCTCACACGAACTCAGCTTAGAGGGAACACTGCTTGTGAGGTAGGTGGGGCTGAGAGAGCTGAACTGTTCTTGAGAGAACAGCTCTGAAAGAACTTATGACTGACCCAAGGTCACATCAGCAGCTGCATGTGGAGGAGTGGTTTCCCCAGATTAGAGTCCGCTCTCCTAACCACTACACCAAACTGGCTCTCTAGAAAAGAACATACACAAATGGTTGCAACTTGTAAGGAGGGTGAATATGACTGTCTGCAGCCAATAACCTCTGCAGTAAGTTGAGGGTGGTGGTGGTGGGACAGGGGTAGGGCTGCCAAGTGGGAGTGGGGGCGGGTAACCCCCCGCTTTGGAGGCCCGATTTCCGCCGTCGTAGAATCGGGCCCTGGGGGGAACTCCGCCCCCCCGAAGCGCAGCGTGGCGATCACGTTCGGGGCGTGGCCCCGATCATCTGAGGGAAAACTCTATGGTTTTCCCTTTGCCCATTGGAGCCACGCCCCCAACGTGATTGATGTTGCGTGTCACTTCTGGTGACGTGCTGGTGGTGTGCGCACGTGCATCCACAGACGCCTCCCGGAGCCAGGCAAGCCTTCCCTACCGGGTTCTAAAATACACTTGGCAACCCTAGACCGGGGGGCGGGGGGGGATGACACACAAGGAATCCAGTGGGTGCAGTTCTACACCTGACCCCTCGGTGTCCCCTACCCAAGAAACGGGTTGGAGTGAAGGGCTCCTTTGACATTTGCAGGTTATTTCCATGGTTTCCTTTTCAGACTGTTACAATATTGTTTTCACTTCAAATCAGTGATAATAATTGAGGGCTAATTCTTATTCAGGCATCACATTTGGGCAATGCAAGAAATGCAAATAGACACGGGAACGGCTCCAGACACGCTCCAGATCCTGAATCCCATAATGTCCACACAGGTCCTGTGAAACGAGGAGGCTCTGACACAATGAGTGGTAAGAAATGCCTGGTCATTTGGAGTTTCTCTTACATTCCATATCCATGTTCACACGAACATCTTCTCCGGCAACAAAGAGTTTGACTCGCTTGCTTGAGTTACCTGCAGACATCTTCTCCTGAAACACAGAGCTTAACTCAGTTGCTTGAGTTGCCGTCAATTACTTGTTTCTAGGTACAATTCAAGATGCTTCAAAGCCCTATACGATTTGGGACCAGCATACCTGAAAGACCACCTATTCCATTAGCAACCCACCCAACCACTACAGTCACCTCCTGAGGCCCTGCTTCGGGTGCCCCTGTGGCTGGCAGCCCAGGAAAGGGCCTTCTCAGTCATGGCACCAAAGCTCTGGAACTCTCTCCCCAGGGGATTTATCTGCCCCCTTCTGTTGCTGTCTACTGTGAGTGGGCAAAGACTTTCTAGTTTTGTTTGGCATTCCCTCAGTGATCCCTCCTTCCTATCTAAGGTTTTAATTGCTGTTTTTAATATCTTGTATGTGTTTTAATGCTGTTTTTTAACTGTTTTATTGATATGTGTTGGGAGCAGTGTTCCCTCTAAGCTGAGCGAGTAGGGCTGCCAAGTGGGGGCGGGTGGCAGTGTTCCCTCTAAGCTGAGTTAGGGTGAGCTAGTTCACAGTTTTTTAGCTTCTGGCTCACACCTTTTTGTCTTCGCTCAGGAAGGGATGGCTCCAGAGCAAACCAATTTATGCAGTAGCCAAATCGTCCGCTCACAACTTTAATGCCAGTAGCTCACCAAGTAGAATTTTTGCTCACTGGACTCCACAGCTTAGAGGGAGCATTGGCGGGTGGCGGGGAAAATCCCCATTTGGAAGCCGCGGAAGTGGGCCCCGGGGGGGAACTCCGCCCCCCGAAGCACAGCGTGGCCACGTCACCAGAGGTGACGCAACCACGTCTATCACGTTGGGGGTGTGGCCCCGAATGTCGGAGGGAAAACTCTATGGTTTTCCCTCCGACGATCGGGGCCACGCCCTCAATGTGATCGACGTTGCGCGTCACTTCCGGTGAGATGCTGGCGGTGCGCGTGCGCAGAGCGCGCGCACACGACGAAAGACGGCTCCCAGAGTGCGGCAAGGCTCCCCCGGTGAGTAAAATTCACTTGGCAACCCTATGAGCAAGTGTGAGTCAGCTTGCAGTTTTTTCGCCTCCGGCTCACCCATTTTTGTCTCAGCTCAGGAAGGAGGGCTCCAGAGCAAACTAATTTATGCAGCAGCCAAATGGCTCGCTCACAACTTTAACGCCAGTAGCTCACAAAGTAGAATTTTTGGTCACAAGACTCCACAGCTTAGAGAAAGCATTGGTTGGGAGGGTTCTTTTTTAATTTTAATGCTTTTAAAGTGTTATTTTATCTTGTGTAAGTTGTTAGCTGCCTTGGTGGCCCTCGTAAGGGCAGAAAGGCAGGATACAAATTTTGTAAATAATAAATAAACAATACATATTTACTCTGCTTTCCAAGATGATTCAGTTAAAAATCTTATGTATGGCAGGTGGTGGTCAGGATTGTGCACGTTCATATGGCCAGAGGTCTCCATCTGGATTGCATAGACTGCTAGTTTAGGGTTACCAGCTCTGGTTTGGGATTTTGGAGGTGGAGCCTGGAGAGGGCGGGGTCTGAGGAGGGGAGGGGCCTCAGTGGGGTGTAATGCCATAAAGCCCACCCTCCAAAGCAGCCATTTTCTCCGGGGCAACTGATCTTGGGCCTCTGGAGATCAATTGTAACAGCTGGAGATCTCCAGGGGCCACCTGGAGGCTGGCAACCCTGCTATAACTGCAAGCTTTCCCTCCACATGTTTGTTTTCCGTCCTGCTGAGTTTTGCTGATATTTGAGGAGTAAGGCAGAAAGGAGAAGGAAGACAGAGACCAGCCATTTCTCCACCATGTACTTCATTTATAATTTCTGTTCCACCAGGCCTTTGGCTGAGACAGCGGGTGTCCCTGACGTGTTTGTCTCTTTCCTCCCATCAAATAATACCTGGTTATACTTATCAACGGGCAGGGGAACCTCTCCCAACCACCCAGTTTCTGACTTTGGGCTGTGACCACCATTTTTAATGTTGTATTATTGTGTTTTTAAATGTTAATTATATTGATTATATTACCAATATGCTGTTACCCGCCCTGAGCTTGCTCATGGGAAGGGCGGGCTATAAATATGAATGGATGAATGAATGAATGAATGAATGAATGAATGAATGAATGAATGAATGTTGAACAATGCCGCTATCTGCATTGAGGGCAAAACACTTACCAGTTGTCATTCTTTAAACACAGAATGTTGTGCTCCTATTTTTCTCTTTGTCTTGTCTTTTCTTGGGTCAGCTCACCTGGGGCAAGTGATGCTCTGTCTTCTTGGTGCTTGGGGGGGGTCAACAGTGGGAGGGCTTCTAATGTCCTGGCCCCACTGGTGGACCTCCTGATGGCACTGGTATTTCTGGCCACTGTGTGACACAGAGTGTTGGACTGGATGGGCCTTTGGCCTGATCCAACATTGGCATCTCTTATGTTCTTATCGTTTGCAGTTTGTCGTCTACAGCAGTGTTTCCCAACCGGTGGGTCAGGACCCAAACGTGAGTCGTGAAGCCTCTTTAAATGAGGGCCAGCCCTCCCTCATGAAGTAAATAAATAATGGAACACAAGCCCTTTCACAGTGTCTGCAACACTACAAAATGGGAGAAGAGCTGGACCCTTTTGTACTGCTTTGACTTCATATTAATCACCCCACCCCCTCATTACTGTATTCCAGTCCTGGAATGTGTCAGGCAGCCGGTCACCATAAACCAAATGTTTCCACTCAAGTCCGGAGGCTTGGCTTTGCATCATTTGTAGGAAGGACTGAATGGCCCCAAAAGCACACATCCCCATGGCTAGCCAGGAACCTGTTCTAAATTCCTGGCTTCCAAGAGAAGCCGCTCAGAAAAGAATCCACTGCACCAGGCAGTGTTTTGCCTCTAAGGGAAGGTTAACCTTTTGCACAGTCTGGCATGGAAAACAGGATCCTTTCGAGGAGAAACACACACCAAACCGAATTTCAATGCATTTCGGAAACGAAGACCCTTTCTTTACTCTGTTTCTTCTCAGAGTCTCAGTTATGTGTTTTAAGGATGTACTGTAAGTTGTTAGAAAGGAAACTTGCTGGAAGTTTCTCCCTATTCAGTGCTTCAGCAGTAAACTGGAGACCCTTCCAAATATAGAACAATGTGGCACACAGGCTGGCCCATTGTGGCTGTAATCAGGGGTCGTTTCGTAGAAAAAGAGCTAGGGGAACTCATTAGCATAACTCATTAGCATATGCCACACCCCCTGACATCACCGGAAGTGTGTCATAAGGCCACACCCACCACTCAGTTAGTCTTAGTCTTAAAGGTGCTATTTGTTAGTCTTAAAGGTGCTACTTGAACTCTTGGGCTATTTTGCAGCAATTATCCCTGGACAGAATGAAGTTTGAGGAACAGCCTGGGGGGCACAGACCCTACCTAGGGTTGCCAGGTCTTCCCAGGCCACCTCTCTGTATCACACAGTGGCCAGAAATACCAGTGCCATCAGGAGGTCCCCCAGTGGGGCATGGGGGGGGGGGTAGGGCGACGAGATCCAGGCTGACAAACTCCTGGAGATTTGAGGATGGAGCCCGTGGAGGACAGGGACCTCAGTTTGGTACAGTGCTATAGAGTCCACTCTCCAAAGCACCCATTTTCTCCAGGGGAACTAACTTCTGTAGTCTTGGAGACGAGCTGTAATTCCAAGAGGTCCCCAGGTCCCACCTGGAGGCTGGCATCCCTAACCCTACCTAGTCTGAATAAAGCATAGGACTAGGAGTACCATACAGTGCAGTTTGAAGATAAAACAGCTAATATTGTAAAGCTCTTGTGTGGCCCAGGGCTATTTTTGGGCAGGAACGCACAGGAATGGAGTTCCGGCTGGCTCCCGAGTCGGCCACGCCCAGCAGGAACATAATAGGCCACACCCAACAGCAGAAACTCATTCGGATTGGCTACATTAGGGCTGTGTGGCCTAACATGCAAAGGAGTTCCTGCTACAAAAAAGCCCTGGGTTTTGACAACAAACAAGGTAAACAGAATAAGAAGCAAAAGGTGGGTGTGGCTGGATAACCACACTTCTGGTAACATGGGGGTGTGGCCCAATATGCTAATGAGCTGTGCTGTCAGGGGTGTGGCCCAATATGCTAATGAGTTCCTGCTGTTGGCTGTGGCCTATTATGCTAATGGGTTCCTGCTGGGCTTTGTCTACAAAAAGTGCCCTGGCTGTGGCCTCATTTAGGCTGTGTACACTGCTGTTTGCTGTATCTTGAAACAGAGCTGGGAAAGGTACAGAAGAGGGCGACCAAGATGTTTCCTGTGAGGAAAGGCTAAAAAGTCGGGGACTTTTCAAAGAAGAAGAAGGAGGAGGAGGAGGAGGCGGGACACGATAAGAGATTTATAAAATTATGCACAGAGTAAGAAGGTGGCTGGAGCAAGCTTTTTCTCCCTTTCTCATAACTCTAGAACTCAGAAGCACCCAAAGAAGCTGATGGGCGACAGGATCAGGAGAGAGGAAACAAAACTTCTTTACCCAGGGATCAATTAAATTGTAGAATTCACTATGGATGTAGTGATGACCATGAGCACATGTAAAAAGGGGGTTAGATAGATTCACGAAGGAGACATCCATCAATGGCCACCAGCCATGGTAAGTTAGGGGAACTGTCATGTACAAAGGCAGAAAATCCAAATACCAGTGCACAGAGGCAGCATCAGGGAAGGCCTTTGCCTCTGTGCCCTGACGGTTGGCTTTGCAGGGCAACTGGTTGGCCGCTGTGTGAAACAGGATGCTGGAACAGAAGGACCATTAGTCTGACCCAACAGGCTCTTTGTATGTTCCTTCCAGAAAGCAACAGAAAACTTGGTGGCTCTGTAGGGGCTTGCAGCACAACAGGTAGGACTCTGAGACCCACTGTGAGTTGCACTTATGGTTGAAAGACCATTGCCCCCTGCAGGAGCGCACAGGAGCGGAGCTCCGGCTGTAAAGAGCCCAGGGGGCGGGCACATGCAACAAGCCCCGCCCCCTGCTCCCAGTAGCCCTCAGTCAGAGCAAGAAGCAGCCAGGTAAGCTGCAGAGCACCCCCCGGCCCCCCGGTCCAAAACAGTCCAGTGGCACCTTTAAGACCAAGTTTTATTCAGGTACAAGCTCTCCCTCCTCTGGGAGGACAGATCTGCATGTTCCCCCCACCCCCCCAATAGCTAGCAATCCAAAACAGTCCAGTGGAGCCTGAGCAGTAGGTGTTGCCTTCTGACACACTTCCGGTGATGTCAGGGGGTGTGGCATATGCAAATGAGTTACGCTAATGAGTTACGCTAATGAGCTCTTGCATCTCCTGTTCTACGAAATGACCCCTGCCTATCACATTGTGCTATCTGCTAGGGAGCTATAGCCCAAAAGGGATGTTGCATGTCTGACCAAAGGCAGAGTAGGCTGTTGGAGTCAGATCCTGATCCAAGAATGGCGTATCCTCTTCCCGATCTTATGGTGGCCCCAGAAGTGGCTGTCAAGGCAAGCGAGAAGCGGAGGTGGCCGGCCATTGTCTTCCTCTGCAGAGCCTTCCTTGGTGGTCTCCCATCCAAGTACTGACCCTGCTTATCTTCTGAGATCTGACAAGATCAGGCTGTACCGTGCTGCCTGCTGCCCCCGACAAATAAATATGGCCCATTGCGACAGTGGGGCATTTCGGGGGGCCGCCCCCTCAAATGTGAGGCATGCCCCACAACAGCTGCTGCCCCTCTCCCCCTCCTCCTGTGACATTAAAAGGGCCCTCCAGTTGATCAGCAGGAGCACGTGGCCTGCCAATAAGCCGGAGAGCCCTTTTAACCTTGCAGCCGCCCCTTTCCCTCCCCTCCCCCAAGATTGAAAGGGCCCTCCAGCTGATCAGCAGGCCCTTTAAATCT
>NW_015169231.1:120758-130439 GCF_001447785.1 Gekko japonicus | reverse complement strand
CCTCCCCTGCTGCCTCACAAAATGTCCCCAATGCCCCACCAACCCAACATTTCTGGCTACAGGGCTGATGCAAGCGCTATCAAGTTGCAGCCAAGTGATGGCGACCCCAGCAAGGGGCTTTCAAGGCAAGTGAGGAGCAGAGGTGGTCGGCCATTGCCTTCCTCCGCAGAGCCTTCCTTGGTGGTCTCCCATACAAGTACTGACCCTGCTTAGCTCTCGAGATCTGACGAGATGAGGCTATACCATGCTGCCTTCCCTCCCCCATGGCCACTTTACAAAGCAAAAAGTGATCAAATAATAAGGCAGCATCTCAATTGACAAAACAGCTTTTACAGTGCCGAACGGACCAACCTTAGCAAACTCCTACAGATCAACAAGTTTCTGAACTTCAGTTGCAAGTAACAATTATGACTGAATTGGGACACTGAGACAGGCTTCAGAAGGCGAATCTGCATTGTCTTTTCCTTCCGTTGTTTCACCTAACCCACTTTGGAACAGAAATTCCCCTCTGCATTGGATGCTGCTTTCAGTTTCTTTGATCATTGGATTTTATGGTACCCTCTACCAACGTTCCCTCCAAGCTGTGGAGTCCTGTGAGCAAAATTTCTACATCGTGAGCTACTGGCATTAAAGTTGTGAGTGAGTGATTTGGCTACTGCATTAATTAGTTTGCTCTGGGGAGTCATCCTTCCTGAGCTAAGACAAACATGTGTGAGCCAGAGGCTAGAAACCTGTGAGCTCGCTCACGCTAACTCAGCTTAGAGGGAACACTGCCCTCTACACTGCACACTGCTTTCACTTTCTTTGAACATCAGGTTTTATGGCACCTTCTGCATAGGTTTATGGCCGTTCAGGGGTGACTTCGCAGTCAGTACGGCGTTGCCCCCGGGGTATTTGAATGTGGTTTTGAGCTGCACCTTTTCCTCAGTGTTGAGAAGATGTGGAGTGAATGCCAGATGCGGAATCGCCCAGAGTTCAAACCAGTAACACTGATGTAGTCCTGAAACAGAGGTCAAGGATTTCCAATGAACTGGGAATGCTACTCAATATGCCATTATTGCATAGCTCTTAAAAACATGTCCTTGATTCGATTTCTTTATTACTGAAGCATTTTCAGGCCAACCCGTATTTCAGCTTTCATTTCCTTTATAAACACAGCTGAAATTTATTTTAAAAAACCCCAATTATTGTACCTTTTCTGTTTCTCACACTCAACCACTTCGAACATTGAAACTATTGTTCTGTATAATTATTATATGGGAGGAAATCAACCCCCCCCCCATAAAATATAATGAAAACCTGACAGGTGCTAGCTTCTCAATGGTTTTACCAAATTACCCGCCGGGGTGTTCTGCGGTACACATTTCACAGCCTGCGTTTTTGCCAACGACTTATGGAAACGTTGGTGTCCAAGTTAAAGGGCAAGCAGGTGTCAGAACAATGAGCGGCCGCCTCTTTTACATCTGGGCTACAAAAGCCGCCTCCGTATTTACAAGAAACAAGATCATCAAAAACATCCTGCCCCTAGAACACACAGAGTTGTTATTCTTTTCTTTCTTTCTCACACTGTACGTTTTATTTATAGCCTGTAAGTAGAAGAAAAGCTATTTGGAAGGGGGGGGGGAGAACCGTATTCACTTCCAGGTGGAAATGACGCAAAAGGAACCCAAAGGGAACTCCTGTTTTGTTTTGTTTTTTCATTGTCCCGGTCAGCTCGAGCTAAATCGTTCACCCTTTGACGGTTCCCAAGAATACCGGGGATACAACCCAAAAGTGGGCAGTTTTGAGCCCCCTTAATTGATATGCATTCCAGTTCAGCACATGCTTAAACCTCCCACTGAGAATCAAGAGGGCTTTAAAGTGTCCCACTGGCGCAACGCAGTGTCACTTTTAAAAGCAAAAGCAGCCTTGTGTGTGTGAGTGAAGCGCCTTCAAGTTGCAGCTGACACGGGTCCCCAGCAAGGGGCTTTTGAGGCAAGTGAGAAGCAGAGGTTGCCTATCATTGCGTTCCTCTGCACAGTCTTCCTTGGTGGTCCCCCATCCAAGTACCGACCCTGCTTAGCTTCCCAGATCTGATGAGAACAGGTCAGAAACGCAGCCTTAGGAGTTTAGAAAGACAAATGGAAGTGAGGAGCAGTGTTCCCTCTAAGCTTAGTGTGAGCCAGCTCACAGTTTTTTAGCCTCCAGCTCACAGATTTTTGTCTTAGCTCAGGAAGGAGGGCTCCAGAGCAACCTAATTTATGCAGCAGCCAAGTAGCTCGCTCACAACTTTGATGCCAGTCGCTCACAAAGCAGAATTTTTGCTCACAGGACTCCACAGCTCAGAGGGAACGTTGGTGAGGAGAGTTGCTTAATCCTTTCTCCTTCAGCCATTTTTTGTGTGAAGCTTTTCTAGCCACTGAAGACAAGTAGCTGGAAGGGGTGCCGAATGGAAAAGTGGCCAGAGGGGGAAGGGTAAATAGCGCTCCCCTGCCATTCCCTGTCTCCTGAGATGGAGGAGATTGGATTTATACCCCGCCCTTCACTACCCGAAGGAATCTCAGAGCGGCTTACAATCCCCTTTCCCTTCCCAGCCCCACAACAGACGCCCTGTGAGGTAGGCGGGGCTGAGAGAGCTCTTTCGAGGACTGCTCCTGAGAAAACAGCTCTGAGAGCATTCTGACTGTCCCAAGGTCACTCCAGCAGCTGCATGTGGAGGAGTGGGGAATCAAACCCAGTTCTCCCAGATTAGAGTCTGCGCTCCTGACCACAACATCAAACTGACTCTCAAGAAAAAAAGAACCACCGCCACAATGTCACATGCATCTGCATACTCAAGTCTGGTCCTAAGGTGAGGTGAAATTGACATTAGGCTGGAATACACCCTAAGGGGAGGCGAAATTGACAATGGGCTGGTATACAATTTTAGGTGGGTAGCCATATTTGTCTGTAGTGTGGTGGTGATGAAAGGTGCCGTCAAGTAGTAGCCGACTTATGGTGACCCCATGGGGTTTTCAAGGCAGGAGCAGTGTTCTCTCTAAGCTGAGTCAGTGTGAGCTAGCTCACAGTTCTTTAGCCTCTGGCTCACACATTTTTGTCTTAGCTCAGGAAGGAGGGCTCCAGAGCCAACTGATTTATGCAGTAGCCAAATCGCTCGCTCACAACTTCAATTCCAGTCGCTCACAAAGTGGAATTCTTTTGCTCACGAGACTCCACAGCTTAGAGGGAGCATTGGGCAGGAGACAAACCAAAGTGGTTAACCATTGCTTGCTTCCTCGTAAATGACCCTGGACTTCCTTGGTGGTCTCCCATCCAAACACTAACCGGGGCCAACCCTACTTAGCTTCTGAGATTTGACAAGATCAGGCTAGCCAGGGCTAGCCAGGGTAGGGCAAGACATGGTTCACCCCAATACAATGTTCTCAGATCTGATGAGATCAGGCTCATCCTGGGTGGTGGTAGCAGAAGAACATTTGAGTCCAGTAGCACCTTAAAGACCAAGAAGATCTCCAGAGTCTAAGCTTTCATGAGTCAGAGCTCATTTTGTTAGGTATGAAGTGGAATACATATCTGGCTGGAAGGGGCTGGAATACATAATTAGATGTCTCTTCTGCATTTAACCTGCTTTAACGACATTGCCTCGTGGTACAGCCACCGTTTGCCCCGACACAAACATGTCAATTTCACACCCGAGGCTGGGGGGGCTGCATTTTGACTCAGGATCACGAAACTGCGGAGGAAATCGGGCGAAGCCGCGGGTCAAATGCAGCCCCGCAGCCTCGGGTGTGAAATTGACATGTTTGTGTCGGGGCAAACGGCGGCTGCGCCGCGAGGCAGCTCTAGTGCGAAATCGCCCGAACTGAGTGAGAGAAGCACAGAAGTACTGTTTTTTTTAAAAGGTCTTGTGAAGATTATGTAAATAAGGGCCCAACATGATTTAAGTGATAGGTACGAGCAGAGGCTGGAGAGTCATACATCCCACCAATCTCTCTCTGCTGCGGTCCAGTACCCGATCCCCCTCACCTCTTTTGAGTGAAAGAGCAGCAGCACTAACAGAAGGCTCTTTATACACCTCAGGGATATTGGGCTGTCCTTGCGTTCCAGAAGGAAGTGGCACAGAGCTAGTTATGGTGTAGTGGTTAAGAGCAGCAGACTCTCATCTGGGAGAACCGGGTTTGATTCCCCACTCCTCCACATGCAGCCAGCTGGGTGACCTTGGGCCAGTCACAGTTCTCTCAAGAGCAGTTCTTTCAGAGCTCTCTCAGCCCCACCTACCACACAGGGTGTCTGTTATGGGGAGAGGAGGGGAAGGTGATAGTAAGCCACTCTGAGACTCCTTCTGGTAGTGAAGGGCAGAGTATAAAACCTCCTCCTCCTCCTTCTTCGGCCCACTGAACCAATGCTATGTCCCTCTCACAGGCCTCAGGTGCCAGCCTTTAATTGCTTATAGACAGCCCCCTAATTTTAAGCAGTTCATTGCCAGCAACAACCCACCACCCAATGCAGACATTAGCACCAGAACCAGACCAAGGTAAGCCCAGATGCTAACTCTTTCTGTTAGGGAAGGGCTGTGGCTCAGTGGTAGAGCATTTACTTGGCATGCAGAAGGCCCCAGGTTCAATCCCTGGCATATCCAGGTAAAAGGATCAGGTACTAGGGCAATGTGAACGACCTCTGTCTGAGACCACGGAGAGCTACTGTCAGTCTGAGAAGACAATATGGATCTCAATGGACCAAGCATCTGATTCAGTGTATGGCAGACTGATGTGTTCTCCACATCTGCTCAATCAACCTCATTAACATCTCCAGGGTATGGCTGAAACCAGTGGGTTAAGACTGGAGTAACTCAGCATAGGATTGCGTTGCGGGTTGACCACCATCCCCAGTTGCAGCCAGCCACTGTGAATAATCGCTATCCCTACCTTGTCTATTTTTGAGTTTTGTATGAAATTTCATGAGCTCTTGAGGACTCTAATCTGGGAGAACCGGGTTTGATTCCCCACTCGTCTACTTGCACCTGCTGGATGACCTTGGGCAAGCCATAGTTCTGGCACAGCTGTTCTTGGGGTGGGGGGGAAAGAGCAGTTTGTCAGAGCTCTCTCCGCCCCACCTACCTCACAAGGTGTCTGTTGTGGGGAAGGGAAGGGAGATTGTAAACTGCTTTGAGACACCTTCAGGTAGTGAAGGGCAGGGTATAAATCCACCCTCCTCCTCCTCTCATTTCATGGCCTCTTAACCTCCACTGTCCATAATTCCCCCACCCTCAGGTGTTTTCAGATTATATCTGCTAACTAAAGACCCAACATGAGATGGATGGACTCAAGCAAGCAAGCCACGGCCCTTAGTTTGCAAGACTGAGCCAGGCTATTAATGATAGGGCATTCCGGAAGTAATTTATTCATAGGGCCACCATAAATCGGAAGCGACTTGCTGGCACTTAACACACACACACATGAAAATCCACTTTTTCTACATGATCAAGTAGGTTCTGGCCTGGGAAAGCAAATGGACATACCCCCAGCTTCCCCCATGTTGTCCCTATGGATGGGCCCATAGAAAAGTGCCTCCCACAATGCTAGTGGAACATCTAATGGCCTTCTCATCCCTTATTGTTTGTATGAAAACCTGGCCACCTCCAGGTTCTCCCTGTCCGGTGCCTACCACACACTATGTTTCCCATGCTTTCTAAACAGCTGTGGGATGAAGTTTCCATGCACCAGCTACACAGAAAGTGGTCCTTTGTTTCCATCCTGCATTTCGTACATGCAGGAAGCCTGGCAGGGCAAACATCCTTTGGCCGTTTTTTTTTACCCTTTTTAACAGCAAAGAGGCAGTTATACCTCCATTTCTACTCAGCAGCATTAAAACTTGACAGACTGCAGGTTCCAAAAAAATATTAAACATTGCACATGTTACAGCTATCGCTGTTTAGTTTCTAATTTCCTGAAATTTGCTTTTTTACTATGCTGCAGAAATGACCTCTACCCTCCCAGCTGATTAAACTTTGACACTGCTCTGGTGCTGATTTATTGTGAATATATACACTGACCCTTGGCAAAAATGTTAAGCCAAACAGTTTTCTAAACCATCTGCTAATAAATGGCTTGGCAAATAGCCAGAGGTCTGGGTTCAGTATTTGTTTCTTGCTCCAAACAGCTGGTACATGTTAATAGCAATTTGCATTGATTATAAGATTAATGACATTATCTGTTGTTGCAGTGGCATCTTATGTAAATATACAGGTGGCAAAAACAATGAAGAAACCCGACACTTTCCCCCATCAAGGCAGTTTCAAAAGCAGCCTACAATTCAATGCTCAATTTGATTTTTAAAATAAACCTAACTGAAGCCAATGCATTGGGAAAGACCTTTAAATTGAACTAAAATGAAGTGGCATTTGGCATCATGCTATTTAATATCTTGCTGCCTTTTGAAAAGCATGTCTCTTATGATACACAGCATTTAAATTATTTTATGAGATTTCTATCCTGCCCCCTCCCCCGCAAGCGATCTCAGGGCGGGTCACAAGTAAATAAACAATTAAAATTAATATACAATACTTAACCATTTAAAACCTAAAATGTGGTAAATGGTAGGATATCCCTGTAGGCTCAGTCAAACATTTAACCTGACTTTTCTGCCCTGTCCTTCCATGTGAAAATGTTTTAACCTCTGAGTTGTGCCAAAATAGGTATATCAGTCAAATAGCACTTTGTGGCCTGGGTACAAGAAGCTTTAATTGGGGTGGCTTCATGATCTGTCTAGGTAAAGGTTTCCCTTGCTCGAAAGCCAGTCAAATACGACTCTAGTGCTGTCCGAAGACGTTTCCGTGATCATGTGGCCGGCATGACTAGACGTCAAGGCGCACAGAACGCTGTTACCTTCCCACTGAAGCGGTACCTATTTATCTACTTGCAATTTCTTGCTTTCAAGCTGCTAGGTTGGCAGGAGCTGGGACCAGAGACAGGAACTTGGGTCTGGAACTGCCGACCTTCTGGTCTGCAGTTCAGCGTCTTAACCACTGAGCCACTATGGCCCTCCTACGCGGCCCTCCTACACCTCAGTAATTTGCCCCACTTGGTCTGGTACTTGCCACCCCAGAAAGACTTTCTCCACACTGAAGTGTAGAATGCAATTCTTAAAATTAAATTTGAACTTTTGTGTCTTTTGACTTTCTCCCAGGCTTTTTGCTGGGCCTGATGAACATGCTGCTAACATATCACAGTCAAACTGACAGCAGAGCATCTGAACTCAGCAGGGGGCGCGCTCTAGGTCATGGTGGCCAACAGGCACCTGCCCCCCCCCCCCAACATTAGCCTGTAGATTCATTACCAGACAAGAGGAACTTGTCAGGACAGCATATTAGGCAAGGTGGTTGCTGTGTGTGTGTGTGTGTGTGTGTGTGTGTGTTACAGGATAGTCAGGAACCTAAAATCAAAATCATTCTTCCAAATTCTGCTCCAAGGAAAACGACATTCTGTTTTCAGAATGATTCTTTAAAAAAAAATCCTCACCGATACCTTTTTGCATAGTTTAAAATGAAGGCAAACGATCTTCCTTACGTAGTCTGAGTGCATACCTCCCAACTCTGAAAAGAACTCCCCGGGAATTATGTCAATGTGTGTTCAGGCTGCTTCCATTAAGGATTTAGAGTGCTTGTCTGTCTTCAGGCTGCACTTTCAAGACACAGGTTTTGTTTATTTGTAATAAGGTAGAGGGGAGATCGGGGAGTAGGTGGGGAATGGAGACAGGTTGCAGAACAGGAAGAGCAGAAGGACAAGAAAACTACTCCTGCTACAGCCGCTTAAAAAAAATATTTAATGAAACCTGTAGAGATGACAGCATCGGGAAGAAATGCTGTGTGGATGAGATGGGAGTCTTTTGGGGTTGCTGACTGAAGTGACTAGAGCCGGCAGAAGGGCTCAGGGTATCCCTTAATCCTTCCATGCCCATTACTTAATGAGGACTAGCCACTGCCCTCTAGTTCCAGACCCATAAACTCAAGCTAGGGAAATAAAATCCTCACTGTAACAAGGATGTTGCACTGAGAGCAGGGAAATGAGTTTCGACTGTTCCTTGACTACCCTAAGAGTTGCTAAGGGTTGACTAGGGTTGGCAACTCCTTTTGGGACATTTGAGGGTGGGGCCTGGAGAGGGCAGGGTTTGGGGAGGGGAGGGACATTAGCAGGGTATAATGCCATACAGTTCTCCCTTCAAAGCAGCCATTTTCTCCAAGAGGACTGATCTTGCTCATCTAGAGCTCAACTGCAATACTGGGAGATCTCCGGGTGGCACCTGGAAGTTGGCAACTATATGACCGGAGATGAGCTGTAATTCTAGGGGATCCCAGGTCCCACCTGGAGACTGACTTACTTGGAGACAGCCATGCAACAGACTGGACCGCACAGGCTCTTTCCCACATTGAGCTAGACAGGGCAGGGACGGCACTATCATACCTCCTCCCTCCCCTCCCCTCTAACGAGGCTACAGAGAAGCTGCACTTACTTTCGAAATTTTGCCATCCTGGAACAGACTGTTTTTTATCTATTGATTTGTATATTATTTTATTATGTTTTTAACTCAGTCTATATTATCTATTGTTGTTATCCTGTTGTAAGCTGCCCGGAGCCCTGCCGGCAGGGAAAGGCAGCCTGAAGGCCTAAATAAATAAATAAATGTAAATGTTGATGGGGTATAGAAGAAAGGGGGAAAGAGGCATAGAAAAGGTTAAATTTTTCTTACTGACGACCTCTGAAGGCATCTGGATTCGGGCGGTGGGGCAGGGAGGGCAGGCTAAAAATTAAAATAATAAATAAATAAAATATAAAATTGTTTACATTTATCAAAGACATCCATATTCTGCACAGTACATATAACAAAAGACAGCCAGTTTGGTGTAGTGGTTAGGCGCACGGACTCAAATCTGGGAGAACAGGGTTTGATTCCCCACCCCTCCACGTGCAACCAGCTGGGCGACCTTGGGTCAGTCACAAGTTCTCTCAGAGCTGTTCTCGGCCCCACCCCTACTGCACAAGGTGTCTGTTGTTGTGGGGAAGGGAAAATGAGACTGGAAACCGCCCAGAGACTCCTTTGGGTAGTGAAGGGCAGGGTATAAATCCATCCTCTTCTTCAAAAATAGGATATATTCTCTAAGAGACTTCATTTCCCAACTCCCTTATTCTAAATTTTAAGGTAACAATTGTACTTCCAGCTCCATCAGAGAGGGAGAAAGATAAACAGTAAGAATAATAACAAATGGTGTACAAGTAAGTGAGGAAGCGCAGAGGGGGGAAAGGACAGGGCATTTCTGCCCCAAACTGTGGGGAAAGCTCTCCTTGCAAAGTCCAACAGAAGTTTATCTCTGCCTTGGTTTTCTTTGGGGGGGTGAGGGAGCATCCATTCCACATAATGTTGTCCTCTAATGGCCTGCCTTCCAGTCTTTCCCCATCGCAACGACCAACATCTTTCCTGGTGCCCACAATGTTATTTTAGGAAGTTATCGGAGCCATGTGGAGTTCTTGCCCAGCAGGGCTTCTGATTGGCCATTGCAGATCTGGAAGAAGAAAAAAAGAATAATAATATAGGTTTTTTAAAACTATTCCGCAGCCTGAGGAAGGAGGCGGAAGGCCGGCCTGTGGAACGGAGCGCAGCAGAGGCTGTCTAGTCGCTCCTCGGGGCGGGAGGCAAGGCCGGCGTCGGGCA
>NW_015169231.1:119725-120712 GCF_001447785.1 Gekko japonicus | reverse complement strand
CTGTGGTTTTATTTTCTCCCTGCGGGGAGCACCAGGTGGGCTCCAGGCTTCTCCCCCCCATCCTCCACATGTTCGCACCACAACAACAGCCCTGCAAGGCCGCGCAGGCAGGTTCATGGCAGAGCAGGGACTCCAGCCCTGCCCTCCTTGCACTTGCTCATCAGTACACCTTCCTAGGTCACCTTTATGCATACCTGTGTGTAGCACTTTCAGCAGCCCCGTAGCTAGGGAGTTTTCACGGGGGGGGGGGAGGCAAAGACCAACAGGAGGGAATCAGATTACCACTAATTAGATTATTGATCCACTTGGTGGTAATATCATTAAGAGTGTGTGTGTGTGTGTGAGAGAGAGAGATCCCCTTGTTATCTACACACAGAACCACAACCCCACACACAATCCCCCCCCCCTCACACACACACGCAGGTACAGGATAGAGATATCTATGCCTCCATTACGACCATAGTTTTTCAGTGTTCAGAGTTCTTGTTCTTTATCTTGTATCCTTACCAGTATTCCCCCTAAGCTGAGTTAGTGTGAGCCAGCTCACAGTTCTTTAGCCTCCGGCTCACACATTTTCGTCTTAGCTCAGGAAGGAGGGCTCCAGAGCAAACTGATTGATGCAGGAGCCAAATTTCTTGTTCACAACTTTAATGCCAGTAGCTCACAAAGAAGAATTTTTGCTCACGAGACTCTGCAGCATAGAGTGAGCACTGACATCCCCATTGGGTAGGCCGGAATTATTATCTCCATAATGCAAATAGGGGCAGACTGAGGGAGAGTGGCTCCAGAAAAGTTTTATTCACACTTACACTTCTTCAGATACAACGGAATGGACGTGTCATTGTATCTGAAGAAGTGTTGCGTGCTCACGAAAGCTCATGCCTTGAATAAATACCTTGAATGAGACTTTGTCTTAAAAGGTGCCACTGGACTCAAACTTTGTTCTGCTGCTTCAGGCCAACGCGGCTACCCACCTGGAGGGTGGCT
>NW_015169231.1:105970-119272 GCF_001447785.1 Gekko japonicus | reverse complement strand
CAGGCTCCGCTAGCTCTCTTAGAGAGGGTGCTATCAAACCTGAACCTCTTTTGCTGCTTCAGCAACATAAAATTAATCGCTTGTGACTCACTAGAGATGTAAAATTTCCGGAAGTTTTGTTTTTTCCGTTTTTTTTCGGGGGGAAACGGAAATTTTTGGAAAAATTGAAAAAATGCTACATTAGCATTTCTTTTGTCTTTTCTAGATTGAAAGTCATTCTGTTACTTTAGGAACATAAAATATGACTATGGACATTTTTACTTGGCATGAAATTATCACAACTAGCTTATTAAAAATATAGTGTATCCAAACAATTATTTCAAACAGAATACCGACCCACATGCAAAAACAAAACGGAAACTTTTTTATTTTCTTCTGACAATAGCACCTCCTAAAGGAAGAAATGCATCTTGTTCTTGCATTGGAGGGTTCAGTTTGTAACCTAGGACTTGCTTGTCCTCAGTGCACAGAAATTAGATCAATCTGATACCATATATATATATATTAGAAATGATTCGGAAAATATTTGAACACCTTGTCTTAAAATATTTTATTCATCATGTTAAAATAAAATGTTCCATAATCATTTTTTTTTCTTTTTTCAATTTTTCGGGAAAAAGCAAAAAGGCTTCAGGAAAAAACGGGGGAAAACTGGTTTTCCCCCGAATTTTTCCGGTTTCTTTCCGGGCCTTCACATCTCTATGACTCACCATATAAAGTTGTACTAAATTGGCATGGTTTTGGAATTTAAAAGTATGAATGTCATCGTTTTCTACCTGCCAAATCACAAATTCATGCAGCACTGGAGTGCTGCACCCTGTATTATCTTTTCACATTTCACTCATACCAAGAGAGTTTTGTTTTCAGTGCTCCCCCAAATTATTAGGGTTCTTCCCCCCCCCATAGAATTTTTTAAAGGCCTCAGCCTTTTTCATGCTATATATAGGGTTACCGACCTCCAGGTGGCTGAAAATCTCTTGCGATGACAACTGAACTCTGGGCAACAGAGATCCATTCACCGGGAGAAAATGGCCATTTTGGAAGGCGGACTCTATGGCATTTATACCCCACTGACATCCCTGCCCCACCCCAAGGCTCCACTCCCAAAATCTCTAGGTATTTCCCAACCTGGAGCTGGCAACCCTAGTATGCATTTTGAGTCAGTAAAACCTTGTCTTTAAAAAGCATTTCACTCCTTTAAAGGAAAATTTTCATGAGCCTTTCAGTGCTCCCCCACAAATTTCCCAATTTTTCCATTGAAAAATTGAAGAAAATCCTTAGGAAAAAAACAGGAAAAACGTCCCCCACCCAGATTTTCTGGGCCTTCACATAGCAGCATTGCCAGGATGTTCAGAGCCAAATGTCCTTCAGGTAGGACTAAAGGTTGCCCATTTACGGGAGCGGCTGTGGCCCACTGAGGGAGCATCTTTTTGGCCTGCAGAAGGTCCCAGGTTCAATCCCTTGCATCACCAATTAAAAGGACCAGGCAGTAGGTGATTCTGGTCACCACACCTTAAAAAGGATATTATAGCTTTGGAAAAAGTGCAGAAAAGGGCAACTCGAATGATAAAAGGGTTGGAACACTTTCCCTATGAGGAAAGGTTAAGGCGCTTAGGGCTCTTTAGCTTGGAGAAACGACGACTGAGGGGTGACATGATTGAGGTTTATAAGATTATGCATGGGAAAGAGCAGGTAGAGAAAGAGGTACTTTTCTCCCTTTCTCACAATACAAGAACCCGTGGGCACTCCATGAAATTGCTGAGCGGTCGGGTTAGAACAGATAAAAGGAAGTACTTCTTCACCCAAAGAGGGATTAACACTTGGAATTCACTGCCACAGGAAATAGTGGCAGCTACAAGCATGGACGGCTTCAAAAGGGAATTAGATAAGCATATGGAGCAGAGGTCCATCAGTGGCTATTAGCCACAAGGTATAGATAGGGACTCTGGGGCAAGTGATGCTCTGTCATCTTGGTGCTTGGGGGGGGTCAACAGTGGGAGGGCTTCTAATGTCCTGGCCCCACTGGTGGACCTCCTGATGGCACTGGTATTTCTGGCCACTGTGTGATACAGAGTGTTGGACTGGATGGGCCTTTGGCCTGATCCAACATTGGCATCTCTTATGTTCTTATGTTCTTATGTGATGTGCGAGACCTCTTCTGCCTGAGACCCTGGAGAGCCACGGCCAGTCTGAGTAGACAATACTGACTCTGATGGACCAAGGGGGTCTGGTTCAGTATACGGCACTTTCACGTCTGCGTTCATAATGTGGGAACAGGAGAATTCTCCTGATTCCTTGAGTGCTACTGCTTGCTTGATGGGCCACTTTTTAAATTTGAAGGAGTTGAAGGACCATAGATGAGTTCTTTCGTTGCCCTAGGCAGGTGAGGAATGCAGATAGAATGTGCTCATTCTGTTCATTTTGGCAGGCATAACTGCAACTGCTACAAAAACATTCTTTAATAGCCCTTTTTTAGTTGACGATTTCATATTGCATTTGTTCTGTTAAAGGTAAAATGTTATATGGGAGGGGGGGGAAATTAAATGGTTATATCCACAGACTGACAGCTATATTAACTAGGGTTTTGATGTTTTAAACTGTTTTTATAATCTGCTTCTAACCTGAGGAGTGTTATGAGGATTTTCTTAGGAAAGTTGATGTTTTTTTATGTTGTGGGTTTTTTAAATGCACATTTCTGCTTTGGGTTTTTATTGGCTGGGTTTTTAATGGTTTGGTTTTAAGTTTTTACGATTTTGTCTTGTTTTATTTTGTGAGCCGCCTTGTGTAGGTCTCTGAAGAAGCGGCATATACATGATCTAAATAAGGAAACATATTGTTAAAAGTAAATGTTGTGTGTATAAAATGGAGACAGTAAAATGACATAAATGTCAAATTATGTACTCTAGGATATATTAAGACCTTAAGCCAAATATTTATGTTAAAGACTGGAACATTTAGCTTCAGTGTTAAGCTTCAGTTTTTAAAATTAGATGACAATAGCCGAGTGAAATTATTAAGTCTGTAATATCTAAGGAGAACCGTTTAGCTGTTCATTGACTTGGTGGTGGTGGAAAGTGCCCTCAGGTCTCAGCTGACGTGGTGACCCAGTAGGGTTTTCATGGCAAGAATTCCTCCTTCCTCACGACTCTGGTATTCCTTGGAGGTCTCCCACCTAAATCTTTGCCAGGGCTGAGCCTGCTTAGCGTCTGAGATCTGAGGAGATTAGGCTAGACTGGGCCATAAAGGTAGGAATGTTCATGAATGACAATGGTGAGATCACTTGAAAGAAGTATAAAGAAAGAAACATCTCTGTCTAGGTCAGTTTGCATAGGCTACCCCTTCTAACAGGACAAAACGGACATGTACAGACATGTCAGAAGGACCTTAGACTTGCCCCCCTTTGTGCCACCTACTAAGCAATTACAAGGAAGTGATCTTTGTGCTAACTAACACGTTATCAGATTCACAGGAAGCCTCAAGCGTAGGTCATTGAAATTGGTGGGAAGCATCAAGTGCAATGAAATTGCAATCAGGGTCTGGAAATAGAGTGTTAATGTCTTCTCAATATGCCGTTAGCATCTTTCACTTTATTAAATGTTTTCATCCAAGGACATGTCTGAGCTTGCAGTGTTTACCTTTTTATCAAGGTTAAACAGGCTTTGAATAATACAGAAGGATTTGTTAGGGGAGTCTCTTTTGGAAATATAATCACTTTAAAAGAGATTTTGTGGAACTATATTTGCCTGCTGAGATTTAGTTTTATTCTCTCGCTCTCTCTCTTTTTACAATGCATATTTCCCTTTCCAACATCACGTTTCCATTCCTTTTCTCTTTTCTGATTGATTTTTATAGTTATAGGAATTTCCCAGCTACCAGTAATCTAGGTGTACTCAGAATAAACTTTTATAGTGAAGCCAGAATGGGATTTATTCAATTTTATACTACTGGATATAGCCATAATACTCATTCAATTTTATTTTTATTGTAATTGAAACTTACAGCAGCTGTCACTGTGGAGAATAGTCACAGAAAATAATATTAACTGTGTCCCACTGATATCTCTATCCTATTTGACTTGTGACTGAATGTGATGGTTAGAGTGCTAGACTAGGATCTGGGAGACCTGGGTTCAAAACCCCACTGTGCCATGGCAGCTTCACACACTCTCGGCCGAACCTACCTCACAGGGTTGTTGGGAGGATAAAATGAAGGAGACGAAAATTATGTAGGCGGCTTAGGGTCCCCATTAGGGAGAGAGGAGGGGTATAAATTAAGTAGATGCATAAATATATTTTCTCAGAGATTTAAACTGTTGTTTCAAAATCCATTTATTTTTTAAATATTTTATTAAAATAAATTACAAAAAATATGCAAAAAGTTACAAAATGTCCATAAGAATACATTGCCAATCTAAACCCCCTTTCGCCCTGCCTCCATGGATATAGAAAACCCTTCACCAGCAACTGGCAATATTAATACTATTTCCAATTATACAATTGCCAATTCCATTCTTTGTATCCCTCTTGACCGTAAAAGGTCTACTCTATATGTATCTCTATTTTTAATTTAATTTTTTTAATTCAACCCTTGTCAGAGCCGAATAAAATTATGGAGTTTGATGTTCCAATTGGGGCAGGAATATGGGGGTTCATTTATTTTTTCAGAGCTAGTGGGAGTTTCCCAGACAATTGAGGCCTTTCCTTACATTTGTGATGAACACGCTTAAACTGTCCAAGACATTGATTCATTAAAACCTTATGCAAAGCTGATGATGTCAGTCATCTCCCTCATCTTAATTTTTCAATTTTTGATTTTCGTCTGGGTTTGAAGGTTCATTTAAGTTACAGCTGGATTTGGAAGAGGCTAAATATAAAGACGAGTAGACTGAGGAATTTTTTTTAAAAAAGTTATGTTACATTTCAGGGGAGGGACACATAAATCACACAGAGATTATCCTGATTATCCTGTCCCTCTCAAAAGAAAAGGCTGTGCCTCCATTGTTTAATCCTTCTGTCTTGACTTTCTGTTGTTTTGAAGCCTGATGTCCATTTTATATCTCAGAAATAGAACCTAGGTGAATATAGAAACAGAGACCAGGCCATTAAAAACGTATAAACTCAAGGTGTGGAAAAAAAAATTTTTTTGCAGATGCACCTCCAAAATGCGCCCCCAAAGTCCACTATATTGTCTCCAGTCTTCTTCTGTCAGTAACAGGTTGACCCTAGGGCAGATTTCGCTTTAATATGTACTACAGACTAGGAATCCCTGTGAATCCTGATATTCAGTTTCCATTCTGACCCTTGTGACCTCAATGAGACAGCCTCTCTGCGTATAACACATTGTCCTAAATACAATAGGCTGTTAAATGAAGACATAGTTTCTTCATAAGAGTGCCATTAGACTTCCTGGAACACACAGGAAATCTTGGAGAACAGCAGAAATTCCTGAAGGAGAAATTATGTTGGAATGTTGCTAATTAATACGTGAATGTCACCTGGAAAGGGACCTTTATTAACCAAATATGAATGTGGGAAGAGTACGTAGTTTGTTTATGTTGCCGAAGGATTTCTACGGCCGGAGTTCATTAGCTGTTGTAGATTTTCCGAGTTGTGTGGCCGTGGTCTTGGCACTGTAGGACCTGACGTTTTGCCAGTAGCTGTGACTGGCATCCTCAGAGGTATAACACAGAAAGATGGTAGGGTACACTCTCTGTGTACCCTACCTCTGATTAAAAACAAGCATTCTAGGGAGCTTATTTTATTTATTTAAAACATTTATTAGCCCCCTTTCTTTCTTGTAGAACTCAAGGTGGCTTACAATATTAATAAGACGATTATAAAAAACAAAACAAAATGAAAACAATATAAATAAAATAACTATGTTAACAACACATAAAAGGCCACAATTTGAATTTAATGAAAGCCTTAAAATGTTTAGATAGATAGCAGCTATTAAAAACTTACAAACTTACTCAGGGTATATATAGATCTAATGTTAAAAAGGCCTTCTGGAATCATTCCAGAGGGACAGCCATGCTGGCATCTTGTGGCAACGCCAAACAAAACAGAGGTCCATTGGCACCTTGAAGACTAACAGCATCTATTCCCGCGTGAGCTTTCATGAGTCAGCCCACTTCTGAAGATTCCAGTACTCACCAGGTACT
The DNA here is from genome assembly GCF_001447785.1 of Gekko japonicus. Classification (NCBI taxonomy): domain Eukaryota; kingdom Metazoa; phylum Chordata; class Lepidosauria; order Squamata; family Gekkonidae; genus Gekko; species Gekko japonicus. Next base: position 113,109 of record NW_015169231.1, on the reverse strand, counting down.
CACCCTGCTTAGTTTCCGAGATTTGACAAGAATGGGCCAGCGTGGGCAAGACATTGAACACCTTAGTACGATGTTTTCAGAAAACGTTCAAATGTAATTCCTAATCCTAATTAGCTGAATTCTTATCTGACTGATGTTAAGGAGTAAGGACTACAAAGATGAGGTTGTTAAGTTCCACACCGTTCCAGTCTTGCCTTGTAGTGCTGAGTTCTGAAAAGAATAATTTTTTAAAAGGTAATAGTTCTGAGAAATGTGTTGTTTCATAACGATGGGCATACAAATTATTGTGTACACGGACCGCCACTAGGGGTCCGTGACCTCAATCAGAAGCTTGGTCCCAAAACACAATAGGGACCGAGGATCCTAGTCCACCTCGAGTCCACCAATAAGACCTCTGGAGGGAAATTCAACACACACACACACACCCATGGGACTGTGGGTGTACCGGGTGATGTGTATATAGTTGGCTTCTGTGGGGCCGGTTTTTTATCTTAGGGTGATTTCCCACAAGCGCTGCGCCGCACTCACTCTTCTCTTTGGCCCGATGGTATTTGTCAATTTCACACAAGCTGCTGCTGCATTTTGCCCCACTTCGGCAGCTTGTGTGAAATTGACAAATACCATCGGGCCAAAGAGAAGAGTGAGTGCGGCGCAGCGCTTGTGGGAAATGACCCTTAATGTGTGAAGTACAATAAATGCGTCTGAGAGCATGTTGTAGTCTGAGTCTCCATGCTGCGAACCCAGTACTTTACACAAATCCAAGGACATAATTGCCTGTTACTTCTTTCTCTTTCTCTCTCTCTCCCTCTCTGACTCTCTCTCTCTCTCATCTTCCAAACAGCACTTACAATAAGATATGGGCAGAAGCCCAGCTATCCCTCAATGGCTTGCTGCAGAGGGAGGTGGAAGAGAAGTCCCAAAAGCCCATCAAAGACCGCCTCCTAGCGTTCCAGATGCTGGGTACTTTCTACATCAAGTACGTGCAAATATTTCGCAATTTGGAGGCCGCTTATGACCAGATTGTTCACCCGCAAAAGCGTCTCATTATTCGGCGAGTGCTGGACGGAGTGATGGGCCGTATTTTGGAGCTGAAAAATGAAATGGTGGACTTGGAGTACTCAGAATTTCATTACATTGATGACATCTTACAGGATCTCAAGCTGGCCCCTGTAAGTATATTTTCAACTTAAAAAAAAAAAAATTCTGTAGAAACGATCCTGGCTTTCTGCTCCAGCTCCCAATTTTAATATTTATTTATTGACTTGTTTTAATTCATTCTTACCCCGCCTTCCTCCCCAATGGGGACCCAAAGGGACTTACATCATTCTCCTCTCCTCCATTTTGTTCTTACAACAACCCTGTGAGATGGGTTCGGCTGAGAGGGTATGACTGGTCCAAGGTCACCCGGTGAACTTTCACGGTGCACGTGGGCATTAGAACCCTGGTCTCCAAGATACTAGTCCGACACTCTTAACCACTGAACCACACTGGCTCTCACCAGTGCAAAGAATGTGAATGCCAAGGCCTAGCAGTGCCACTCTGCTCCCACATTGGACAGCAGAGGCCTCAGCGGTGGAAAACATACCAAGCGAGCTCTGAGGTGTCCCCTACTGGCATGAGCGAATGACTCACATGACGGTGAATGGAAGAGGAAGAAGGGAGTGATTTTGTTACATTCTCTCTCCTCATTTTATTAGTTCACACAGATTCTGTAACCAATCCTAAATTTTATTAATCATATTTATATCTTTCCCATATATTCTCAGTTTCACCTATATAAAGGAAAAGGTTTCCCTTGCTCGAAAGCCAGTCGAATCTGACTCTAGGGAGCAGTGCTCATCTCCATTTCCAAGCCGAAGAGCCAGCGCTGTCCAAAGACGTTTCCATGGTCATGTGGCCGGCATGACTAAATGCTGAGGTGCACGGAACGCTGTTACCTTCCCACCGAAGCAGTACCTATTTATCTACTTGCAATTTCTTGCTTTCGAACTGCTAGGTTGGCAGGAGCTGGGGCCAGAGACGGGAGCTCACTCCGTCACGCGGCATTCGGGTCTTGAACTGCCGAGCTACCGACATAAGAACATAAGAGATGCCAATGTTGGATCAGGCCAAAGGCCCATCCAGTCCAACACTCTGTATCACACAGTGGCCAGAAATACCAGTGCCATCAGGAGGTCCACCAGTGGGGAAAGGACATTAGAAGCCCTCCCACTGTTGACCCCCCCAAGCACCAAGATGACAGAGCATCACTTGCCCCAGAGTCCCTATCTATACCTTGTGGCTAATAGCCACTGAGGGACCTTCCGGTCTGCAGCTCAGCGTCTTAACCTCTGAGCCACCTGTATACCTCCCCCTTTTCTGTATAGCTCAAGGTAGCTTACGAATGCAAGGCAGTGGTTAGATTGTTGGGCTGGAATCTGGGAGCCCCAGGTTCAAATCCCCACTTTGCCATGGAACCTTGACAGAGTCACACTTTGTCAGCTGTACCTACCTCACAGGGTTGATGTGTGGATAAAATGGAGACTGAATGTAGTAAGCCACACTGGGTCCCCACTGGAGAGAAAGAAGGGTACACATGAAGTAAGTCAATAGATAAAAACAGAAAATGAATGGGGTTTGTTTCAAGTAGAGCTTTGTGGGAAATGATCTTTTAGGAACCAGATGAGAAATGAAAGTGGATTTCTTTTCATTTTGTGGACCTCAGACTTTGTCATAGTGATGATTGCAGTATTAAAAAGAGAAAAATTGCTACTTCTGAAATCTAATCGTGTTGATATAGCCCACTTATCTGCCCCAAAGAAGGCTGATCAGAAGGAGAGACGAGGGCCCTAATGCACTTTTATGTTTAGGCTTCTAAGAAAAGACCTATAAGGCAGCATTTTTAACAGAAACGGAGAGGATGGGTAGTGGGAGAAACACAGCAGCTCTTTTTTCCAGTGCTTGAAATATACAGGAAAAGTTAGGGGGTCATTAATGAAATGTGTAAGTCATGCAAGCCCCACACATTCCAAGCACATTTACTAGGTGGCTTATTCCTAAAGGGGCTTGGATCCTTCTGCTCCCCCCCCCCCCCCCCGTACTTTGAGCCCTGCCTTTTCCATTCACTGATGATCCATTTTTCCAACCCTTTCTTTGGAGACATTTGCCAATGCCTGTTGGCATCCAGGTATTCGTATGAGTGTATTTTTCAAGCCCGTGCAAAAAGCCAGTCCAGTCTGCGGCAAGAAGTCATCATTGACCGAACCAAAGCCATTACTGCTGTGTGGGGGGAGAATGGGCAGGTTGCCCTGTCCTGTGCTTAATAAAAACACAGAAACTGACCTTGAAGCTGACACTTCCCCAACAAGCCTCACATTTCTCGATCCATGTCTTTATCTTCTCCCCCACACACACACACACCGTACAGCTCTACAGGTTGCCCTCATCAGGTAAAATACGTAACTTTTTCTTTAAGAAAAGATTGTGCTCTGAAACAAAAATTCAGAAGGTAGCATGTTTACATTTCGCCTACAGAGCTCCCCCAGACCTCCAGACATCTGTTTTGAATGCTCTGGAATTCAAAAAGAATTTTAATGATCCACCATAAGGGACATCCTTGCGGGAAACGGCGTACACATCAGCAGTGTTTACTCTTTGGAAAGCTCTCAGTGGGTAAACCCGTGCTCCCATACACAGAATGCATAAGGTCTCAATCTATACACATCCATGCATTCAGTGAGCAGCTGGCATTTGTTGGTTCTGCAACACGTACAGACAGATGGGTGGTGAACACCAGCGCTAATGCCACTAAGAGAGTAGATTGCCTATTTGCATATGTTTGGGTTTTTTACTTAGTGATAATTAATTTGTGTGAAGCACCTTGAGGGAAAATGCTTCAGAAAGGCTATCGTGTTGGTTTTTACTCCGTTTCCCGGATAAAGTTTTCAGTCGGCGCTAACACTGTGCTAGTAACAAAACTAAGGGCGATTTCGCACTAGAGCTGCCTCGCGGCGCAGCCACCGTTTGCCCGGACACAAACATGCCAATTTCACACCTGGAGCTGTGGGGCTGCATTTTGACTCGTGGCTTTGCCCGATTTCCTCCGCAGTTTCGTGATCCTGGTTTTTGAGGATCACGAAACTGCGGAGGAAATCGGCCGAAGCCGCGGATCAAATGCAGCCCCGCAGCCTCGGGTGTGAAATTGACAAATAGTGTCGGGGCAAACAGCAGCTGCGCCGCGAGGCAACTTTAGTGCGAAATCGCCCTAACTTAAAGGATCTCGTAATTGGGACTGTAATTATCCAGGGGCCTTGTTTTGACGAAATAAGTTATGATCTTGAACAGGGGTCCCCAACCTTTTTTGAGCCTGCAGGCACCTTTGGAATTCTGACTCAACATGGTGGGCACAGCCCCAAAACAGCTGCTGCCAGAGGCGGAGCCAGCCACAAAATGCCTGCTGCAGCTTAACTGTTGTGCTGTGGTGTCAGCTGCTGCCAAGGCAACGCTATTAAAAACATGCATAGCCAATTAAATCTCCAGTGGCCAGTCAGAAGTGTTGCTGGGCAAAAGTCCCACCCGACCATGCCCACTTTTTGAAAACACTTGGCAGGTAACGGGAAAGATGGCAGCAGGCACTGTGGCTGCCATGGGCACCATGTTGGGAGCCCCTGATCCAGACCGTGCAGTTACAGAGCAGTAGCTTGACTGCTGTTACGGAGGGCACTCATTCACACTCCCAGGATTGTATGTTCAGCACTTTCCGTTATTCTGTAGAGCAAAGGTGTTAAATGAATGGCTAGTGTGGTTTACAAAAGTCTCTCTTTTCTTCGACAGGATAGTATTGACATCCCCATCCCCCGGTATTTTATTAAGGAGAAGCTGAAGGTGCTGAAAGAGAGAGAGAGAATCCTTGCTCAGATATTGATTGAAGCCGGATTGTATGATGATCAACCTGTGAGTACCATCTGTTTAGATCTCCATATATAATGGAATCAATCTGCATAAAGCTAGGGAACAACCCAGATACTGAGGTGCCCAAGTAAGGGCCAGGATCCTGTTTATCTCCACCACCTGTGGCGCTGTGTCTCAGCTTTGCATCAGGCTGTAGCCAGGAGTTTGTGGCTTGTGGGGCAAATCTTTTTCCATTCAGTCAGTTTAAATCATTTTACTGTCTGCCAGACTTTTAAAATCCCAAATTAGTATTCTAGCCCTCTTCCTTTCCCCCCCAATTCTGTGTTAGTAACATTTTGCTCTCTGCATGTCCATTTCTTCTTATTTTTCTCTTTCTCACAAATTCTTCTAACTCCATCTCTCCCTCCCTCCCTCCCTCCCTCCCTCTGTGATTCTGCAAAAAGAAAGGGAATGGGTCTCCCTCCCTCCCTTCCTTCCTCCCTCCCTCCCTCCCTCCCTATCTCTGCTTCTCTTCTGTGACTTCAGTGGCAGCAGCAGCATAAGGTTTTCATTCTCCTAACAAGTTTCACATGCGGCACGTGCAGAATTCACTGGTGGGCCACAACTAGCTACCACTGGCTGAGAAAAGCTGATGCATGGTGACGTATGAGTTCTTCCAAATCTCACATCTATTTTTGATGGGCATTTCACTGCTTTGAGCCAGTGTGGTGTAGTAGTTAAGAGTGGGACTCTAATCTGGAGAACCACATGAAGCCTGCTGGGTGACCTTGGGCCAGTCTTAGTTCTCTCAGAACTCTCTCAGCCCCACCTACCTCACCAGGTTCCCGTTGTGGGGAGTGGAAGGGAGTGTAATTGTAAGCCACTTTGAGACTCCTTAAGGTAGAGAAAAGCCGGGTATAAAAATCTCTTCCTCATGCGCATCTTGCCGGAAAGGAGGGAGAAAGCTACAGAGTATGGATATTTGGCATTCTCTCACTGAGTTAGTCAGGAAAGAAGTCTTTAATGGGGCCCATGGGTTTTATATTGCCCAGGCTTGGTTTCTGGGTTAGTGCCTGTGTTCTAAATGAGTTTATTTTTATCCCTCATTTCAATTTTATGCTGCAGAAAAAACGTGTGACGGCGATGGTCTTCGAAGAAGCCGTTCGATTAATCCAGATCGCTGAGCGTGCGAGACAGGGCCGGCTCAGGGCTACCTTCATGAAGCAAATCTACCTTGAAGAGAAAAGAGAGAGGCAAGCAAAACTTCAGGGCGGGAAAGGCCCAGACGTGGATTCTTGTGCTGTCTGTATTCAAAAGGTAAAACACTTACTAAGTTTTTCACGGTAAGATGAGTTGACCGTGGAGAACAATATTTGATTCATTATTTAAATTATCGAGGCAGGAACTCCCGCTCTTCTCGCCCCCCAGGTGTCTGCTTTGCAGTCTGAACATGATAAAGGTCTTTGGTAAAAATCTGGGACTCAACCAAGCATTCAGCTCGAAAGCACAAAAGGTGGAGCTGGGGGAGCTCCCTTGCAGTGCTCCGCTACTCGCCCTCTGCTGTCATCCCGCTCTTCTCCAACTGAACTCTCAGAGGGAAAAAGGAAAACTAGCAGTGTGTGTGTGGGGGGGTAGTGTTGGAGGAGGGGACATTCCTAAGCTCCCAGCAGCAACGGAGGCATCCAGATGTGCATAGAGGCTGGTTCTGCATCTGGCATTCACTCCACATTTGAGGTGTAGCTCAAAACCACATCCAGATACCCTGGGCCAACGCCGTACTGACTGCGAACTCACCCCTAAAGGTCATAAATCTATGCAGAAGGTACCTTCCGTGGTCATGTGGCCGACATGACTAAACACCAAGGCGCACGGAACGCTGTTACCTTCCCACCAAAGTGGTACCTATTTATCTACTTGCAATTTCTTGCTTTCGAACTGCTAGGTTGGCAGGAGCTGGAACTAGAGATGGGAGCTCACTCCGTCTTGCGGCACACTCGGGTCTTGAACTGCTGAACTACTGACCTTCCACAGCCTGCAGTTCAGCGTCTTTTCCGTGGTCATGTGGCCGACATGACTAAACACCAAGGCGCACGGAACGCTGTTACCTTCCCACCAAAGTGGTACCTATTTATCTACTTGCAATTTCTTGCTTTCGAACTGCTAGGTTGGCAGGAGCTGGAACTAGAGATGGGAGCTCACTCCGTCTTGCGGCACACTCGGGTCTTGAACTGCTGAACTACTGACCTTCCACAGCCTGCAGTTCAGCGTCT
>NW_015169231.1:78177-104636 GCF_001447785.1 Gekko japonicus | reverse complement strand
TATCTACTTGCAATTTCTTGCTTTCGAACGGTTAGGTTGGCAGGAGCTGGAACTAGAGACGGGAGCTCACTCCGTCATGCAGCACACTCGGGTCTCGAGCTGCTGAACTACCGACCTTCCACAGCCTGAAGTTCAGCGTCTTAACCACTTGAGCCGGTGCTAGTAGTCATTATTAATTTGATGGTTGCAGGAAATCCCTGGAGATTTTAGGGTGGAGCCCGGGGAGAGCGGGGTTTGGGGAGGGGAGGAACCTCAGCAGGGTTATAATGCCCATAGAGTCCACCCTTCAAAGGAGACTTTTTCTCCAGGGGACCTGATCTCCGTTGTCTGGAGTTCAATTGTAATAGCGGAGATCGCCAGGCCCCACCTGGAATGCGGCAACCCCAGTTGCAGGCATGGCTCAACCTATTAAGCGAGGAGAAGTTGAAAATGACGGTTCTTGGGGTTTTCTCAGTGGCAGTGGATTCCATAAGCCCGGGGCCGTTACAGGCCCTCCTTCCAAAGTAGAGGGTATGTTGGGATGGCAGATGTGTGGTGCCAGAGCAGCTCCGAGGACAGGACTAGCGCCGAGTCAGCCCCATCAATAGCCAGATGTAGGTGGGGATTCGGACTCAAATCTATGATGAGATTAGAGATGTAAAATTTCCGGAAATTTGAAGCTTGGAAAAAACCCCGGGTTTTTTCTGTTTTTCCCCCCCGGAAAAAAACGGAAATTTTTGGAAAAATGGGAAAAATGCGACATTAGCATTTCTTTTGTCGTTTCTAGATTGAAAGTCATTTTGTTACTTTAGGAACATAAAATATGACTATGGACATTTTTACTTGGCACGAAATTATCACAACTAGCATATTAAAAATATATTGTATCCAAAAAATTATTTCAAACAGAATACCCACCCACATGCAAAAACAAAACTGAAACTTTTTAATTTTCTTCTGACAATCGCACCTCCTAAAGGAAGAAATGCATCTTGTTCTTGCATTGGAGGGTTCAGTTTGTAACCTAGGACTTGTTTGTCTTCAGTGTACAGAAATTAGATCAATCTGATACCATATATATATATTTTAGAAATGATTTGGAAAATATTTGAACAGCTTGTCTTAAAATATTTTATTCATCATGTTAAAATAAAACGTTCCATAATCATTTTTTTTCTTTTTCAATGTTTTCAATTTTTCCAATTTTTCGGAAAAAAACAAAAAGGCTTCAGGGAAAAAACGGAAAAACCCCGTTTCCCCCCCGAATGTTTCCGTTTTTTTCCCGGGCCTTCACATCTCTAGATGAGATAGTGAAGGTGGGAAATTCTGAAGTCTGCCATTCACAGCCTCTCAGTTGTGAGGCTTGGTGCTGTCTCTCATCTGTATGCTTGTCTGGTAAAGTCAGGTTTGGGAACCTTGGCTTTACACTAAGTGAGGCAAGGAGTGTTTCAGCTCTATTCTAAGGGGCAACTCCGGATTGCCGAGTGGGTTTCAGCCACTTGTCAAAGGCACCAGGTTTTTGGGAGGCGTGTGAATGTCATGCTGGAGGAATGCATAAAAAGGGCAAGGCCCAGGGGTTTGAGCTTTCGGAATGTGTGTCTGCAGATTCCGCTTCAACCAAGGAATATTTTTAATGAAAGCTCTGGTGCTTCAGCGAAGGAGTCCCACAGGAAGCTTGCCAACGGTACGTGGGATAAATCCTGTAGCAGAAATGTCAGGCTAGGTAGCAGTAAAAGAAGGGCTGAATTGGGTCCAGCGCAGAGTTTTTGCTCGCACTAGAGCTCCTGCACAGACAGAAACACAAGCAAAAGACCTCGGTAGCTGCTTGCACTGAGTCGTACATTGTATCCCAACTTGCATTTCTGTTTGCACAAGTTTTTGTGCAACCAATCTCCGGCCATTATAATTTATTGGAAGGAAAGTGCTAGGTGCTGCACAAGATCTTGTGCAAGTGGAACTGTGCTAAGTCTATTGGTGTTTCCAATTGTATGTCATTGGACCCAAGCCATTGTGTCCAATAAGAGCTAGTATTGTACCTGAAAAACCCAGCAGTGGTAAGAACTTACTGTAAAATATTGGCATGTATCTAACCGTGCTATTCATCTGATGGAACACTATATATTGGTAGAAGTGGGGGTGGTGATTTCCGCTGATTTTCCCCACTTCAGATGCCCACTTTGTCCTCTGTGCTCTTCCTCTCAATTGACTCCCAGGAATAATATTTCAGGGGACTCCATGGGAAATCCCATTCCACAAAGTCCGCGGGTGGTTGGATAGATGGCAGTATCGTCATATCTGCATGCCAGCAGTTACTCATTTAGGATTCAGAGAGTAATGACAATGCTTAAAAGACCCAGAAGACAAGTTACGTGGACAGTGATCATTATAAGGAGGTGTGTCAAGGACAGGCCTATGAACCCTTTTCAAGGGTTCTTTGCAAGGATTGTTATTAGGAAGGAGAAGAACAGTGAGTCTCAAAAAGTTCTGAGGAATGGCCAAGCGGTGGTGTTACAGGAGGAGAAGCCTAAAGCCTTCCTTGTCCAAGGAAGAGAAGCCAGGCTCTTGTCAGAAGAGTCGTATTAGCACTGGACACAAGCAGGCAGCCTGCACTCTGTGGAATTTAGCTGCTAATGGTGGAACAAAGCCTTAGCAAGTGTTTGGTAAGCTCATATGAGGTATGAGCTCTTGCAGAGTGTGTGTGATGGGTTATATAGCTAGTGAGGTGGGCAACGTCAGTCATGGACTCATCCTCTTGTACTGGGCTGGACTGGATGATCGAATGCAGCCCTTCTGCCGTTCTCTGCAGATGTGGAAGCATGGGAAAATACCACTGTGAGATGAAGGGTATAAGGGTTTCCTTTAGATAGCCCTGTTCTTATAAATGCATTTAAAGACTGGTGTGTTCGTATGAGAGAACATGAAGACGCTTCAGTGTAATGAAGTTATTTCTAGAGCATCCATGTACACTGTCCTATGGAAGATTATATGAAATGAGGGAAGTATTATAAGGGTTAAAACATGAGTGCGGTAAAAGATCACTTGTTAACAAAGTTCACATGAATTCATAGAATAATCACTCCCAAATAAGATTGAAGCCAGTGCCAAAATCCCACAGATGGCAACCTGGAAACGATCTTTTGCTGGATTTGTACAAGTTGTTTTTTCCTTCCTGTGTTTGTTGTTTTTCCTGCTTGCTCCTGTAAAGGAAGTTGTACCAAGGTCAATTAATCATGTTAGGCTTCCTTTTCATGTTTAGTTTTGGCGTGGACACGCCCAGTTGAAGAAGACTTTGAAACTTAGAGACGAAGAAATGGTATTTCTAGGGATGGTGAGTCCCATCTTCCAATTCTTTTATTTTGAATCATATTAAGTAATTGCAATTTTTTTAAAAAAATATTCCAATACTTTACGTTATAAAGGACCACTGAGAACACATCTTTAAATCAAATCTCAGATACATGGTTGCACAAAAGTTGGTTTACAATACTGTTGGATAAGTATACAGCATATGAATGTTTGTGGGAAGCTTATTCTCAAAATATATTTATATAAAATTGGCAATTATTTTATGTTGGTTTAACCTTCAGGAAAATGTAAAATTAGAAATACTGCCACGTAGATGATAAGATGGTTAACCAGGATGGTTAGACAGTGTCATAGATGCAACGAACATGGAATTGAGCAAACTTCAGAGGACGGCGGAAAACAGTAGGGCCTGGCGAGATCTTGTCCATGGGGTCGCGAAGAGTCGGACTCGACTGTGGGACTGAACAACAACAAGATGATAAGATATGTGAAATGGTTTTTGGTTTGTAAGCACTTTTTTTGGCATGGATACAGTTTTATTTACATTGATAATTAAAATTAACAAGTTAATTAAAAAGTGGACATATCCAGTATGCTGCCACTAGGAACCCTTGTGCTGTATTCCTGGCCCCAAATCAGGAAGAAGCTAGACGCCTAGCTAGTGGCAGTGCAGGGTGGCCAGAGCTGAAGCGAGTGGACTCTTGACCACAGCTAAGTGGTGTCTAAGTAGGGATGCAGGAAGCGTTGGCACAGCACACACACACCCACCCCCTTGTCCATCGTTCATTGGTCGTGGCCATGTATGACCTTCAGTCCCTTGCCCACATAGAGGCTAGGTGGAAATATTTTAAGTAAATAAATAGCATAATCATATATGATTGAAAGCTGTGTTTCATACCTATAAAGGTACCTTATTTACTACATGAATGTGTGTGTGTCTGAGAGCCAGTTTAGTGTAGTGGTCTGGAGCGCGGACTCTAATCTGAGAGAACCAGGTTTGATTCCCCACTCCTCCCCATGCAGCTGCTGGTGTGACCCTGGGTCAGTCATAAGTTCTCTCAGAGCTGTTCTCTTAAGGGCTCTTTCTCCCTTAAGTGCTCTCTCAGCCCCACGTACCTCATAGGGTGTCTGTTGTGGGGAGGGAAAGGGAAAGGAGATTGTAAACCAATCTGAGACTCCTTCGGGTAGTGAAAGGTGGGGTATAAGACCAATCTCCTCCTCCTCCTCTTTCTTCTTCTTCCTCTTCTCCTCCTCCTCCTCACCAACTTGTAGTGGCATCTACAGGCTTTCCTTTGCAGTAAAACCCTGTCTTCCCAGACCAGGAGTAGCTAACACCCTGGAGAGGCAGTGCAGTGCTAGCTGGGCATGTGAGAAGCATCTGTAAGTGCAACTCTGTTTTTCTGATAAGTTGTGCCTGTCACAGATGACTATAGCTTCCAGGGCAAAAGTGGGGGTCTGGGGAATGCGTGGGCCAGGATGTTCCAAATCCTTTCATGTTTGGCATTGCCATTCCTGTGATCGTCCAGAAGCCAGGCTTTATTTTTGGATGGTTTTATGCCTGGTACAGTCGACTGTAGCTTCCAGGAAAAACAGTGGTGGCGGGAGGGGAGGCATTTGGAGATAACCTGGGCCAGGATGTTCAGATTCCCTTAATTTTGGTACAAAGCAATTCACACCATCATTCTGACACTAGAGGCCAAATTTTGAGGCTCCTAGGTTTAGTCTTGGATGAATTATGCCTGCCCACAACCGTTGCGTCCAATGCAAAAAGTAGGGAGCGTGGAGCTCTGGGACTGCGTAGCCCAGGATGTTCCGATTCCATTCATGTTCAGCAGTGCAACACCCATAATCATCCCAAAACTGGTGGCCAATGTTGAGGCACCTAGCTTTATTTTTGGAGGCATTAAAACATTAAAACAGTGTTTAAAATACACAGACCTATGTAGCACACTGTATGTTTGAAATGTATATGTTTGGAATATATATTTAAATTTGATATTCGGGGTTTCCCACGCTTTAAGTAGCCCCTTCCATTTCAGAATAAGAATACTTATGCTACAATCACAGTCTGTCCTAACATAGATATTTTGCTCCCAAGGCCATCTGAGGCCATGTGCACAGTCACAATTTCAAGGAAATTTCAGATGATGGGGCTGATTCAGAACAGAAATGGCCCTTCCTCCCCCTTTTTTTAATCTATACTCTGGCTTTTTCCTTAGTGATCTTTTCCGTCTATGAACCCGGGGGAAGCAAACAGATATCCTGCATAAATTCACATGTTGAGGAAAAAGTTCCAAAGATCAAGCTGCTTTGAGATATAATTGTGTTAGCCTACTTTTTAAAAAATATAGGTCTTGCTTTTCTTATATTTTAGGAAGTAGATGAATCATCTTTTTTTTTTTAAATAAAGCTGTCCCAAAGGACCACTGACACGTGAGAAAGGAATTATTAATTTCATTTTGGAAGGAATTTATAACGGGTAATCATTTCTAATCATCATGAGAAATCCCTTTACTACAGAAGTAGAAGTCTTTTTATTTTCCCTGAATAATGCTTGGATTATTCTGTCACATTCAGTTAGCTGTAAGGCAAATCATACCGAAACCCACCATAATATCCTCTTGAATATCAGCATATAATGCAACACATTTTTTTAAAAAAATATTTGCTTTAAAAACAGGGATTGGTTTCATAATCTTTTTTAAAAATATACTAGTGGCAATAGTATGATTTCTCTTCAGATATTTGCAAACCTGATGAACTGTACATTGAAAAGCCTGCTTAAATTTGTAAGGCCACCAAGACTTGGAGTCCTTCGTCAGGATAGCTGTTAAGCCAGGCCGATGGCGGTTGACAGTCATCCCAAGAGGCCTCTGCTAGGATCCTCAGCTAGAGAGTCTGACTAGCACTGGTCACCTCTTTGTTAAGGAGGGGAGAGAGACTGCGGTGTTAGCTCTGGGTGGTAGATTGGGCCAGGGGAATTTCATAACCAGCAGCCATTTGTATGCAGAATTCCTCGTCCACTTGACCTAAGGATAACGCACAGGGGTATATGGCGGTGGGAACTACTGTCAAGTTGAAGTGGACTTATGGCGACCCCTAGTGGTTTTTAAAGGCAAGAGACAATCAGTGGCAGTTTGCCGTTGGCTGGCTCCTCACAGTGACTCTGAACTTCCTGGGTGGTCTCCCAACCAGGGGTCATTTTGTAGAAAAAGAGGTGCAGGAGCTCATTAGCATAACTCATTAGCATAACTTATTTGCATATCCCACACTCCCTGACATCACTGGAAGTGTGTCAGAAGGCAACACCCACCGCTCAGGCTCCACTGGACTGTTTTGGATTGCTAGCTATAGGGGTGGGGGGAACATGCAGCTCTTGCAGAGGAGAGAGAGCTTGTACCTGAATAAAACTTGGTCTTAAAGGTGCCACTGGACTGTTTCGGACCAGGGGGCCAGGGGGAGCTCTGCAACTTACCTGGCTGCTTCTTGCTCTGACTGAGGGATGGTGGGAGCAGGGGGTGGGGCTTGTTGCATGTGCCCGCCCCCTGGGCTCTTTACTTCCGGAGCTCCGCTCCTGTGCGCTTTCTGCAGGAAATGACCCCTGCTCCCCACCAGATAGTAACCAGGGCCAACCCTGCTTAGCTTCTGAGATCTAACACGATCAGGCTAGCTTGGGCCATCCGGGTCAGGGAAGAGGTATGTAATATTCCAGAAACACTGAAGCCGTGGGAAATGTAGTCCCCGACACCCCAGTTTCCCAAAACAGACATTGGAGAGGGAGGCAGATTTGAATGATATGCAGTAGATAGTTTGCTGCTTCACAAACACAAACTGCATCGTGTATGACTTTAGATAAAGTAGTACTTTTCAGTATATTCCTAAATGCCTTAGTTTTGGGGGGGTTTTAAACAGTCATTGCAATCCCCCCCCCTTAAAAGATCAAGCAGCTGCAGCTAAAAACAGCTAAGCATGTATTGTTTTTTTTGCCAAGTGGAAAACTATAGGAGAAGTATTGAGAAACAGAAGCATCAACATTGTGGTTAACAGAAAGAGGCTTTAAAAAAAGAATGACATAAAGTAGCATTACCAAGAAAATACAAAAATCTTCAAAACCTGTTTACTTGAGGTGACTGGATTTAATGTAAACACAATCAACGAGCCTTCTTTCAAACTGTTTCCAGCTCTCGTGTAATGAATCTTAGTGTAAACAGTGTAAATTTTATATCAAGATAGATGTTTTCAGTAATTCAGATATCACAAGTATACCTTCGTTTTTTATGAGAATACGGCAAGTCCTAGTGCTTCAGCTCTCCCTCCCCCTCCTCTCAAACACCATACCAAAACTGCAAACCGGGAGGGCTTCGATAAACTACAGTTTGTGTGATGACAGAATAAGGTGTTTTTTAAAACTGTGGTTCGTTTCTTGCTTCCTAACCAGGATTAGAACAGATGCCAAGGAAGCTGGTGGCTTATCATAAGCTGTGCAATCAGTAACTGTCACAGTTATGGGTAAAACGAGCCACTTAAACACCGAGGCAGCAATAAAGCTGCCCAAAATGCCTTGTTAAAACTAAAACAGAATGTCTAAAAATACTTGTAAACCTTTTATTTATAACCCAGGTTTTTCGAACGTCTGTTGAACTTATTGGATTTAAAAAGCGAATAGATACATCTTTATCAGTCCGTTCGCATGGTTATCTGTATAGTGGAGCGCCAGGTTCTGGACATTTACAGAGCCATCCTCTATTGTGCCTGTGCTGCAGTGGTTGGCCGTGGCACAACAATGGGCCACCAGTCGCCTCCCTAAGGGAAAAGTTACCTGTCGGCTGAATGGGGGAGAAAGATGCTCCATCGGTGTTGGCAGGAACAGCTGCGGCAGCATCCATGGCATTTCTGTGGCAATATTCCATCCTGGTGTTGTTGCTAGGTGGGGGGCAGCCCTGAGTTGAGGGGACAAAACTAATGGTGGAGTCTTCCTCCTCTGTGGGGAAGTGGTTCAGTCCATGGCTGCTCTGGGTGCTGCTGCATCCTTCGCCCACCTTGGTGACCTCGGAAGATTGCCTTGTGACAGCATCCCCACCCTGCGAGTCGCTTGTGGGGCATAGAGGAATCAGGACACCACTGGCCGGTAGAAGCTGGTGGCTGGCAGGCCCCGAGCCCCACAGCTGGAGCCAGTTAGTAGTGGGGCCATGACATTGAACATACAGCACCTCAATGCCCCCCACGACCATGGGGGGGGGAGGGAATCACCGCCTACATGATGGCCTCCACTCTGAGCAGACCGTCCTCAACCACCCACTCATAAGAGACACCCTTGGTCATGAGGGTCTGGACACACTGCCGAGTGGAACCAAAGGGTAAGTAGGTAGAATTGATGTTTGTAACGGGCAGCTTCAATCAAAGCGGGTCCCATCCACTGAAGTGTTTAGGTCCACAAAAACTGCAAACAGATGTTTGGTAGGACCAGTCATCCATTTTAGGGCGAGATGGTATAAGATCGGGCAATGATCAATTATACTCTGCCCTTTTTTGTAGCCTGCTCGCTCTGGGCAGATGATTTGGTTGGAGGCTTCCCAGTCCTCCAACTTACCCAAGAGGTATTTGCTGTAAATTTTGGAGACTATATCCAGCAGGCTAATTGGGCACTAATTGCTGGGAACCCGTTTATCTCCATTTTTATATAATGGGACCACATTGCTGTGTTTTCACCCTCAGGGGAGGACCCCTGTTGTGTTGATCTGGTTGAATAGCTTGGTCAAAACTGGGGCCCACCGGTCAGGGAAGTATTTGAATAGTTTTGGGGGGGATCATGTCCTCCCCTTGCCAGAAGAAAGGGAGATCAAACCTTTGATTTCAAAGGTTTAATTTCAGACCCTATTGGGAGGAATGGAAAGGATCCCAAAGATCAGACCGAAATGTGCATGCCAGTCTTGAGCCAGGATCAGAGCCTCCCAGGACCATAGAGACCGGCTCCCAAAACTGGGGTTCCCTCCTCTCTAGGACTGCCTGGCCCAGCTCCTGCCATTGTAATTTAGCGAATGCATGCTTCTTTTGCTTTAGGGCCTTCTTATAAGCGGACTTAAGATATACAAGGACAGTAGGGAGGGCTCCATTTCATGGTTGCACACCTGACATGCACAGTAAACGAGCTCTTTCCTAAGTGTATGGTTGCACACCTGACATGCACAGTAAACAAGCTCTTTCCTAAGTGTTCTACACTCCCGATCAAACCAGCCTGCAGAAGAATTGGTTCTGAATTTTAGAGGTCTATCACTAGAGAAGATGGGTTTAAACTGGTGAACAATTTCCTTAAAGAGTTCCAGGATATCCGGGCCATCCCTCAGTGTTTCTTGGTGCAAAGATTGAAAAACACCATATTCCAGAATGTGTGCTATGTTAGCATGCATGTGAACAGACCACCTGATTCTTCTTGCTCCCTGTTGAGTGCCTTCGGGAAAGTCCTGCAGTCTGTTTAGAAATATTGCATCTGAGAAGCCAAGTGGCGCTCTTAAGGGGCAGTGATCACTTTCAGCCCTGTTGCCTACCTCAACATGGTGGATGTATTGTAACAGCCATAACTCTGACTTCTTAAATCCAGTCCTCACCAACCGTGGCAGGAAGGTAGACAATAGTCATCTAGAGATCCCCTGCGAGTTTCATGTCTCTAGCATGACAGGGGACTGTTCTACCATGTTATGAACCTCATGAACTGAACCGTGATGGTTCGTGTTCACAGACTGGTCATGCCATGAACGGAACTGCATTTTCCCAGTTCGTGCCCATGCCTACTTATAATACCCCAGATAAGAAACAATGGACTGGCTGCTTGTGTCAAGGCTACTTGTGTCATCTTTCCCCTCTTCAGATCATTCACCTTGTCACAGGTCCTCCTCTGTGACATCAGGTGAGTCGTCCTCCTCTAAATCTCAGTTTGCATCTCAGCAGACGAAAGACATCTGAAAATTCCAAACAGAATTTTTGACTGTTTTGTTGACTTCTTTCTGTTGGCTCTCCCACAACTTTATCAACATCTCAAAGTGTGGGAAAGCGTACCATCTGACAACCGGGTCCTCGCTATCGTCAGGCTGGGATCAGCCATAGAGTTTATTTTTCCTCCCCCATCCAGAGCAGTCAGGGGTACTCCCCATAGCCCATTCATTTGCTTGAGCTGAATTTCCTCCTGTTAAAAGAGGTAATCGAAGTAGTATCACCTTCCCAGAGGAGCCTCAGGCTCTATTCCACGTACTTCAGCATTCCCCAAAAGGATGGGGGTCTTTACCTCATCGACAATCTGAGATAATCAGTGACTATATCGGACTCAAGACAGTTAGAATGGTGACCCTGGTATCTGTCCTTCCCCTTCCATTATACCAAGTGCTTGGCTTTCTTCTGTCAGCCTCTGAGGCCATGTGAGATGCCTACTACCAATACAAATGTTGCGCTTTGATCTCTCCACTGTTTGAAGATGTTCAGCCAAGTGCATGACAGTGGTAGCTGAATATTTTTACCTTCAAGGAATAACCATCTGTGGATAACCAACTGGCTCCTTGAATAACTTGGGGATTGCTCGCTCTTCACCCAAATGACGATGATTCAAGGATCTTACTAGACTCCACTGCCAGTAGTTGCATGGAATCTTCCGTTTGTCCTTACCCTACTCATTGGGAAGCTGTTTGAGGTGCTTACCCTCCTAAGTAGTCTTCCTAGTGGTAGTCTGCTTAGCAAGGGAGGGCCAGTAATTCTGTGCTCTGTACTCTTTCCTTTCCTCCACGTCTACAGGGATAAAGTAGTCTGGCTGTTGCCTTTCTCCTGGAGGCAGTTTTCAGATTGCATCTGAACCAATACCTGGTTGTTCTTATCTTCTTTCCAAAGCCAGCCTAGAAAATGGAAAGGGCCCTACATTATTCGAATGCTCAGAGAACACTGTCATTCCACCTGGATGGATCTGCCTCCTTTTAGAAAGACCATGGCCCCTGTTCCTATGCTACTCAGTGTCACAGAAAGGACAGACTACCTTCACAGAGGCTGAGCCACTGGGTTGCAAATAATCCCAAGCTCTGCTACAGACTGGCCTACAAGCTCTTCATTCAGGAGTTCATTCCATTAGAGCTGTGGCCACGTCCTTCAGGTTTAAAATAAATGGCATCTCCTTGGGGTACCTAGCTGGACTACTGCAATAGTCAAATCCTGTTAAAATGCCCGGCCTGTCCCAAGCTCTTGTTCACTGCAGCACTGTTACGGTATTATGCACTTTACACAAAATACATAAATTCTGTATCACTTATGGAGATTAATATAGCATTTGCTTATGAAACGGAAATATTTGACTACAAATAACTAATCTTCTCTCTCGGTGAGTATTTCACTTGATAGCCACTTATTACACACACATCATTGTGTTTCATCTAGTCAGGAAAGTTTGTCTCCCTGTAGAATGGCTCTCAGTAATAACATAAACTGTAGCTGAAGAAATAATTAGGTTGCTTATAACAAAATTTCGAGTTCCATAAATAAATAGAGCATGAATTATTCTTCAGCTCATCCAAACAGGAAAAATAAAACAGCTAAGTGGGCCAAATTCTGTTTCATTAAGTGCGCATTTAAAATTGCAGTTTTGGCTCCAGGGTTCTTTGCGGTGTTCATGATTTTGTTGATTGGGATTTCATCTGCTTTGTGTGCTTTTTATACGTGTGTGTTACTTTGCCATTTCCCTTTATGAAGTAGGCTGCTCCCCAAAAACCTTGTTCCAAATAATAAAATGGTTATTCTTTCAGAGAGACATCTTTTTGTCTGTTTACAGCTGCTGGCTTGTATGACTGCTCGCTTTCAGTTATGCTTAATAATAATAAGCAGCACTCCGCAGTTTCGTGATCCTGTTTTTTGAGGATCATGAAACTGCGGAGGAAATCAGGCGAAGCCCCGAGTCAAATGCAGCCCCGGAGCTTCGGGTGTGAAATTGACACGTTTGTGTCGAGGCAAACGGCGCTGTGCTGCGAGGCAGCTCTCGTGAGAAATCACCCTGGCTGTTGCCTTTCTCCTGGAGGCGGTTTTTAGATTGCATTCTGAACCAATACCTGGTTGTTCTTATCGTCTTTCCAAAGCCAGCCTAGAAAACGGAAAGGGCCCTTCATTATTCGAATGCTCAGAGAACACTGTCATTCCACCTGGATGGATCTGCCACCTTTTAGAAAGACCATGGCCCCTGTTCCTATGCTACTCAGTGTCACAGAAAGGACAGACTACCTTCACAGAGGCTGAGCCACTGGGTTGCAAATAATCCCAAGCTCTGCTACAGACTGGCCTACAAGCTCTTCATTCAGGAGTTCATTCCATTAGAGCTGTGGCCACGTCCTTCAGGTTTAAAATAAATGGCATCTCCTTGGGGTACCTAGCTGGACTACTGCAATAGTCAAATCCTGTTAAAATGCCCGGCCTGTCCCAAGCTCTTGTTCACTGCAGCACTGTTACGGTATTATGCACTTTACACAAAATACATAAATTCTGTATCACTTATGGAGATTAATATAGCATTTGCTTATGAAACGGAAATATTTGACTACAAATAACTAATCTTCTCTCTCGGTGAGTATTTCACTTGATAGCCACTTATTACACACACATCATTGTGTTTCATCTAGTCAGGAAAGTTTGTCTCCCTGTAGAATGGCTCTCAGTAATAACATAAACTGTAGCTGAAGAAATAATTAGGTTGCTTATAACAAAATTTCGAGTTCCATAAATAAATAGAGCATGAATTATTCTTCAGCTCATCCAAACAGGAAAAATAAAACAGCTAAGTGGGCCAAATTCTGTTTCATTAAGTGCGCATTTAAAATTGCAGTTTTGGCTCCAGGGTTCTTTGCGGTGTTCATGATTTTGTTGATTGGGATTTCATCTGCTTTGTGTGCTTTTTATACGTGTGTGTTACTTTGCCATTTCCCTTTATGAAGTAGGCTGCTCCCCAAAAACCTTGTTCCAAATAATAAAATGGTTATTCTTTCAGAGAGACATCTTTTTGTCTGTTTACAGCTGCTGGCTTGTATGACTGCTCGCTTTCAGTTATGCTTAATAATAATAAGCAGCACTTGTAGATTGTTCAGAGCGGTTTGCATACGTTGTCTAGTTGCACTCTTTACAAGAAGCCCTGCATGGTGGAGATCAATATTGTTGTCATATTGAAGGGAGGGGTGTGCGTATCTTGAGACTACCTGCGGTTGCTCAGTTAGGCAGAAGAATAGATCCAAACCAAGGTCTTCTTGACTTATATCTCCTTTGCTAGCATACTATGCCATTTTAACAGAAGTCTCCATAGACAATCTAAGTGGTTTTTTCCAAATGATACATTGAAAGAGGTTTAAAAGATTCTAAACATTTCATTACCTTTTCTGTATTTTTTTCATTGCTTGGAAAGACTCTGTTTAAGTGACCAATATATACTAAGCAGAGTTATGCCCTTCTGTTGAAATAAACTGGCTTACAACTGTGTTACTTTATTTAGGATTGCACTGTAAGTAACCTTTCAGTGTTAAGGCACCTCTTGTCAATCCAAACACAGAGTAGGTCTCCAAGCCCTTCATTTGGTGTGATCAGTTTGTGTGGTGAGACACGTTTATCCTCATGGATGAGTGAACCAAGACAGCAGTCCTAGGAACATCTAACTCAGGATTCCGTCAGCAATTCACAATTTCTCCTAGCAAATTGTTTGTAGAATTTCACTGTAAGTTCAGAGCAAGGCCCTGTCCAGCCCCGACTTAATAGTGTTTTTAGAACTGTATGCTTTCCCTTGCTGGGATGCCTGTATAGCCACCTTTCCTGAGTTTGCCGCCCGTGTCAGCAGTGTGCACGAAAGCTTGTGCATTGATAATTCCCTCTCAGAAGGAAACTATGGCCCCGGTCACACGGGGAGGAAAATGAAAGCTTGTGCATTGATAATTCCTTCACAGAAGGAAACTATATGTAGTGAAAGTAGCTTTACTTCCATGGGCGATAACTTACACATTAAAAACATATTTAATTGAAGGCGAAGTGCTTCTTCTGTCTTAATATTCAAGCATTAAAATGTATTTGGGAGGGACGGTGGCATGGTATAGCCCATTCACATCAGATCTCGGCGACTAAGCAGGTTTGGTACATGAGACGGAGACCAACAATGAAGATTCTGCAGAGGAAGGCAGTGGCCAACCACTTCTGTCTTTCCACTTGTCTTGAAAGCCCCTTGGTGGCATCGCCGTGAGTCAGCTACAACTTGACGGCCCTTTACACACACATTAAAATGTGTTTATTACATTGGGCATCCCATTGGCAGGAGTATAACTTTTTAAAAAAATAGCAGGCCATCAAGGGCCAGGTGCTAAGAATGTCATTTTCCATTTTTGGTCAGGTGAGCTCTTGAAATAGCAATGTCAGACCCACATTGACCATCATGCATGAAACTTAACTGATGCCCGTTTTCTTGAAACTGATTAGTAGCTTTTGTGAAAACCAGAGAACAAAGCGCAGAGCAGCCCTCCAGCCATTCATGAGACTGATGGGCTGGAAAGGACCCTCTTGTAGCTGAATGTCCACTTTTGCCTTATTAATTTAAACAACAGTTTAAGACAAAGCCTATCAAACATTAGATAAGCATTTTAAGTTAATGGGCCATCTAGTCCTATTTTTCAGCACGCGTCTTGCATCCTATTTTTACAGCAACATCCATTATTAATAGGCGTATTATTGCTGACAGAAGGCCTAGCTAAATATGTGAATTTCGTTATTCAGTTTTGGGTCATTAACTACAGAAAGCTTGTAAACATAATGGTATCTATCCAAGTAGGAAGCCTTCATTAAGATGTATTATTCTACTGCTGATGTGATGATCATATACTACTAAGTAAGCAGTACATACCAAATATGTACAGATTTATTTTTAAATGAGTGGAGTGATTAGTTGTTCATAGGATGAGTTAACAAATCTATATTTTGCACGGCCAGAGATATTACTTCGACATAGAAACATGAAACACCTCTTCAGGAGAAACTCTGCATTAGACGCTCCAGAATAATACCTGGGTAGATTGTCTAAGGGGGCCGCAGTGGCTCAGTGGTTAAGACACTGAACTGCAGACTGGAAGGTCGGTAGTTCGGCAGTTCGAGACCCAAGTGCCGTATGACGGAGTAAGCTCCCGTCTCTGGTCCCAGCTCCTGCCAACCTAGCAGTTCGAAAGCAAGAAATTGCAAGTAGATAAATAGGTACCGCTTTGGTGGGAAGGTAACAGCGTTCTGTGTGCCTCAGCGTCCAGTGATGCCGGCCACATGACCATGGAAATGTCTTCAGATAGTGCTGGCTCTTCGGCTTGGAGAAGGAGATGAGCACCACAACCCTAGAGTCGGATTCGACTGGCTTTCAAGCAAGGGAGACCTAGGCTGTCTAAGGTGCTTTCTTTGGTTTAGGGTGCCCGAAGGTCCCACTAGTTGAAATGCTGGAGAGTCATGATGTTCAGCATTTTCATCTAGTTGCATTCTCATTTATTCTAGAGCCATAATTGACAATCCTGCCTCCCTATTAGTAAAGCACAACTACCCCTATTCATCTACTACAAGAATTCTGTACAGAGATAGTAAAACAATCCTCTTATTAGGGCCCAGCAAAATCAGAAAGTGATATGCAAGCTTTTGTGCTCACCAGTAAACTTGATGGTAGACAAAACTATGTGCTTGTTGGAAAGAGGTCTCCCTGATCTGCCAATAAGTTCTTCTAGGTTCAGAGTGCATCCCAGTTCCCAAACTTTCAGATCTATACAGAAACAGCTGTCCCCTCCTTGAGTCATAAATTGAACCAAGTAGAAAATTTCCAGTGAGTTGCTGTTTTTGAATAAACAGAACAATTGGTAAACATAAAATCAGATTACTGAACAGTGTAAAAAACCCCCTAAGAATAATTCTTAATGTGATTCTCAAAAGGCAGTGTAAAAACCCCCCTATGAATAATTCTTAATGTGATTCTCAAAAGGAAAAGAAAGTCTGACTAGATAAAACAAGAAATGTCAATTTAACTACAGAGTACTGATAGACCTAAACAGCATGATAAAAAGTAGAGACATCACCCTGCCAACAAAAGTCCGCATGGTCAAAGCAATGGTATTCCCAGTAGTCATGTATGGCTGCGAGAGTTGGACTATAAGGAAGGCCGAGCGCCGAAGAATAGATTCTTTTGAACTATGGTGCTGGAGGAGACTCTTGAGAGTCCCTTGGACTGCAAGAAGAACAAATCAGTCAATCCTCAAAGAAATCAACCCTGACTGTTCCCTGGAAGGCCAGATAATGAAACTGAAGCTCAAATACTTTGGCCACCAAATGAGAAGGGAGCACTCACTGGAGAAGACCCTGATGCTGGGAAAGATTGAAGGTCAAAGAAGACGAGGACGGCAGAGGATGAGATGGTTAGACAGTGTCATCGATGCAACGAACATGAAATTGAGCCAACTTCAGAGGACGGCAGAAGATAGGAGGGCCTGGCGGGAGATGATCCATGGGGTCGCGAAGAGTCGGACTCGACTGTGCGACTGAACAACAACAACTGATAGACCAAGGCTGCGGTCAGACACGCCTTTAGATCCAACTTAGCTGCGAATGCCTGTGGGATCTAAAGTGCACAATCAGACTGCAACATCTGGGAAAGGTCCTGCAGTCATTGGCAGCCCATCCTGCCCTGCCACAGAAACAGAGTTAAAAGATACCAGGGAAAGTCTGATCCTAACACTTGCCGATGGACCATGGATGGATTTTCCCTAGTCTGATCACTCAAGCGTTCACTCAGGCCATTGGAATGGACAGCTCAGTCCATCCTGACTTGCCACCATTTTTCCCTGCTTAGCGATATGTGCATAACCGCATAATCGGTCCATGGAGAACTCCATGTGGAACTCTTTGTGGGGGGGTTTGATTGCCCCGCAGAAAGGCAAAAAAGCCCCCACTCGCCCAAACGTGCCATCTATTGCGCAGTGACGGGCTGCGCCTGCACCAAAACAGATTATACTGGGATATGTGATCGAGCAACTCCATGCCAAATACCAGTGAATGAAACAGGAGTGCTTCCTGACCGCGCCAAATGGAACATCTGACCACAGCCCAAGTTAACCTAACCGTATCAAAAGAAAAAAAAATTACTCAGATGGATTAGAGCTTAATATGATTTCCTACCAACTTGTCAATTGTTATCAATCTGGCTAGGAGTTACCAGTGTACAGCTCATGTTGATTGGTTATTCTCTGGTACAGAAATGACTGCCTTACCATTTCCTGATCCCTTCTTCTAAGGAATAAAACTACAAATTAAGGGTTCAGAATACTAAATATGAGTTCACCTGATTTGTACACAAAGTTCCGTTAACTGCTTCAAGCTAGTGCTGTTGGTTTGGTGACACATCCAGCCAGGTGCAAGTGGAGGAGTGGGGAATCAAACCCGGTTCTCCCAGATTAGAGTCCATGCACGTAACCACTACACCAAACTGGCTTTTGCATGCAGCCCAGAGTCAGATTGTGCATAGGGAGGGAAGAGACAATTTTAACCTTTCAACCCTCCCTTGGTTTCACTGTCCAAAACTAGGCTCCTTGCACCTTTATTAGCATTTGCAAGGGGGAGAAATGTGCATCTTTTTTTTAAAGATGCTAACAGTGGCACAGAAAACCCAGTTGTGGTCAGCAAAATCAAATGGAGGCTGAAGGGCTAAATCCCCTCTTCCCAATGGGATTTGGAATTGCAACATGCACCGTTTAAATGTTTAACAGGTGGATGGAGATCTGTCATCTGTGTCACTTTTGTGTTGGCCCTCAAAACAGGTGGTCTTGGGCTACACAGGCCCGTGCCGCGATTCAGTCTAAGGCCGCTCCATGTGTCCCCTTGTGTTGAATTGTTCTCAAATGTCCACCACTGCAATGGCAGATAAAAACAAATATAGTCTCTTTAAATGCTGTAATAAATCCAGCAAGATAGCTGAGCGTTTTCATTTTCATTCCCTTTGCTGCTTTACAAGTAGCTTAGCTTATTCTTTGTGGAGGCCATTAAAATAATGGGAAACTTCAGCAGTGCATTTTTTTTTATTATTAAAGTACTTTGGTCCTGTGATGGTTTTTTCCCCTCTCAAGGGAAGTGGATTTCCTCACAAGAACTCACCAGCTGCCAAAAAAAAAGGCCAGGAAACAACTGACTAAACACTGCACATAAAATTAAGCAAAGAAATTAAGAAACAATACTCTAATTAAAAAGAACCAATGGGAAGTGCAAACATTGGGAAATTCAATTTAAAAATATTTGGCACCCTTCTGATACGGACAAACAGAGCATTTGCCAAACAGCAGTCTTCTCACCTGCCTTCATAAAGCATCCCACACTCGAAGCATTGTTTTTAATATTGGCAATCGACACAGAAACATTAAAACAGTCATCCATCGTGGCGTGTGTGTGTGTGTTTGTGGGAAGGAGCAGGTCTTTTTATTTCTTAATTTCTAACAAATTAAATTGAGATGAAGAATAAATCCAACCAGGCACTGTTTCCTTTGAATGCTTAAGGGACATTAGAACAGGACATTTACCACATATAACATGAAATCTACCACCAGAGACACCTCAAGTACCACATGGGTCAACTCTAGAAGATCCAGTGTAGTTCCAAACATCCCTCTGGAATTAATAGCACAGTGTAATGTGAATAATTCCAGGATAGGAAAAAAAATAAAAATAAAACAATGGATTGAGTCATTCCTTCCTCATGAAAGCCATCACATCTATTCATTTGATGTATATTCATTTTATCTAATATAGTTAATATATTCATTTTGCAAATGCATGATCTGTATGCTAAGAATATTTGTATACAACATGAGAATAAATCCAGGAGGCTGCATATGCTCAGCATTCACAAAAATGGTTGTCCTTAGCTTTTACTATCTTGGTACTTGTCTGGGAACATTTGTCCAAAATAACGACCAGTTGTCTGTTGTTTTGCACACACAGCATACCATAGAGCAAGGACATGCTGTGTACCACCTTCTGTCTCTACTAAGTCAGATCATTTACCCATCAAGCCTGATTTGGTGTACTCCAACTGGCAGGTGTGCTCCAGATTTGCAGTCAAGAGATGTCTTCCATCCGATTCCTATAATTCAACGTGCCTGGAGGCAAACCTGCAACCGTCTGCATGCACTCCACCACAAAGCTATGAGTCCTCTCCTATGATGCAATTTTCTGTGTTTAACATATTCATTTTATTATATGATAACTACAATTGCTGCATGAATAATGTAGCAAGCACATTTATCTCCTGTCCAGATACTGAAGATCAAAGGAGAAATGGAGGGGTGGAGAGAATGAGAAATGAACTTGTTTAGCATCCTGGTTAATTCTATCCTGATCCTGCTTCCTTAACGATTCAAAAGTTTTCTCCATAATCTGGTCTGGGTCCAACCTACCTGAGGGACTGCCTTTCCCCGTATGTCCCCCCGAGAGCACTACAGTCTGGGGCCCAAAATCTGCTAACTATTCCGGGCCCCAGAGATGTAAAGCTGGCTGCCACTAGGGCCAGGGCTTTTTTGGTGGCGGCCCCTACCTGGTGGAATGAGCTCCCGGGGGAGATCTGGGCCCTGCGGGATCTAATGCAGTTCCGCAGGACCTGCAAGACGGAGCTCTTCCACCAGGCTTTTGAGTAGGGGCCGCCGCCCCCCACTATATCACCATCGTGGTGGGCTGGAAGAGGCCCTGAGTATAAACATCTGAATACGGAAGCCATAGACTGTCCACCAGGAACTTTTTGGAATGGTTCCGTCATCTTTGGATTTTGGAGTCCTTGAAGAACACTGAGCACTTATCTGAATTAGGACTGGATTTTAAGACGTATAGTATGTTTTTAAACTATAAGTATATTATGTTTTATTGTAGCAAGGTTATCTTGCCTTTGTAAGCCGCCCTGAGCCCTACGGGGGTGGGCGGGGTATAAATCTGATAGATAAATAAATAAATAAATAATGCTTTGAATGCTTAAGGAGCATTAGAACAGGACATTGACCACGTATAACATGAATCTACCACTGGAGGCACCTCAAGTACCAGATGGGTCAACTCTAGAAGATCCAGTGTAGTTCCAAACATCCCTGTGGAGCTAATAGCAAAATGTAATGTGAATAATTCCAGGAAAGGAAAAAAAGAAAAAGAAAACAATGGATTGAGTCATTCTTTCCTCATGAAAGAATCTCTTCTTCTTCTTCTTCTTTTTCTTCTGTAGCATTGTTGCAAGTCCAAACAGGGAGAGATCTCATTGTGTTGAGTGTGCTCATTCAGAAAAAGCTGAAGAAATTACCTCTAAAGTGACCAACAGAGGAATGCAGAAATAACACAAGGAGCAAATGTGGTATAGGTAAACATGTTGTTGATGCCTATGCCTATTCCTGCTTCTTTTTCAGATCCCACCCGCTCACTTCCAAAGACCTAGTGCTTCTTTGATTCGTGCCCAGAAGGTGGATAATCTAAGGTGTGAAATCCAAGAGAAGCATGAGTCAGATTACCAGCAAGCTCTGGTATCCATCAAAGACCGTGTGAAAGAAATTGAAGGCCCTGACATCAAAGAGAGTCTGCAGGATCAGATCCGCCAGTGGTTCATTGAGTGCCGGTGAGAATATGACAAATGAACAAAAAAAACCTCAACATAGGAATCACAACACTCTTTAGATAATGCCTTTGTACCAAATACGCTCCTTTAATAGGGAAAGCGGTTTGAACAAAAGCATAGGCTTCAGATCACAGATTAGCTAAGGCGCCCTCACCCTTTTTGAGCCTGTGGGCATCTTTGGAGTTCTGACACAGGGTGGTGGAAGCAACCACAAAATGGCTGCCATGGGAAGTGGAGCCAAACCACAAAATGGCAGCCATTGGAGGTGGAGCACAGAGACACCCCCAGAGGAAGTTCAAGTGCAGAGAAGTTCAACTTCAAATATACACTGGGAAAGAGGAGTAAGAAAATAAAGCCAACACTGTGGTTGGAGCTGCTGCTGAAGCAACTTTATTTTAAACTCCGCAGCCAATCAGATCTCCAGGGGCCAATCAGAAGCCCCAACCACTTTCTGAAAACATTTGGAGGGCACCAGTCTAGGTATAGATTTACTTTTCCAGCAAGAAGTAGGGCAACAAAGCAGCCCTGTTTGAGTTCCCCCTCTCTAATGTCTACCACAATCTATATATTCTGATGTTATTAGACTATGTTTCTCCAGTCCTTCTCAGCATCTTCTGCTGGCATTATGACACTAGGGCATAAGAGAAGTCGTAGCTAACATGGGGATGGGACTCAGTCTGGTGTTGCTTTTTTCAGTTATTCTTTCAGCGTTTAGTTCCTCCCTTAAAGGTTTTGTGTGTTTTCTCAGTAAAGGTACTCTAATTCAGGAATGCACAAACATCATAATATAGAACCAGCCTAAGTATATGGCAATCCATTGTGTAGTATAAAGCCAACGTTGGATGGTACACCATGGTGTGGTTTCTTTTCTCTCCAGCACGGGAACAAGAAGGGAGTAGAGGCATACTTTCATGTTCTACGGGAAACCAAAGATCCCCAGTTCTGCCTCTTTATTTCATTCATTCATACATACATACAGGGGTCATTTCCTGCAGGAGCGCACAGGAGCAGAGCTCCGGTAATAAGGAGCCCAGGGGGTGGGCACATGCAACAAGCCCTGCCTCCTACTCCCAGCAGCCCTCAGTCAGGCCACGAGGAGCAAGAAGCAGCCAAGTAAGTTGCAGAGCTCCCCCCCCCGGGCTCACCTTCAGGTACAAGCTCTCCCTCCTCTGTGAGCGCAGATCTGTGCGTTCCCCTCCCCCTCATAGCTGGCAATCCAAAACAGTCCAGTGGCACCTTTAAGACCTAGTTTTATTCAGGTAGAAGCTCTCCGTCCTCTGTGAGGGCAGATCTGCGCGTCCCCCCCCCCCAATAGTTAGCAATCCAAAACAGTCCAGTGGAGCCTGAGCGGTGGGTGTTGCCTTCTGACACACTTCCGGGGATGTCAGGGGGTGTGCCATATGCAAATAAGTTATGCTAATGAGTTATGCTAATGAGCTCCTGCACCTCTTTTTTTACGAAATGACCCCTGCATGCATACATACATACATACACATTCAGCTTATATACCACTTCTTCCCGAGGGCTCGGAGCGGTTTAAATCACCTAACTAGGGCCACAGTGCAAGGGGAGGGGTGAGTGCCTACCAGGCACCTAAGCAGCCGTGATCTTCCTTATGTTGTTCTTTTTCCATGGTGAGTTGTTTCTGTGTAATGTCCTGTCATGTCACTTCCGTTTTATGGTGACCCTATGTGTTAATGACCTTCAAAATGTCCTACCATTAACAGCTTTGCTCAGGTCTTGCAAACTGAAGGCCTTGGCTTCCTTTATGGAGTCAATCCGTCTCATGTTGGGTCTTCCTGTTTTTCTACCACCTTCAACTTTCCTAGCATGATTGTCTTTTCCAGTGCATCCTGTCTTCTCTTGCTGTGACCAAAGTATGATAGCCTCAGTTTAGTCATTTTAGCTTGTAGGGGGAATCCAGGCTTAATTTGACCCAGAACCCACTCATTTTTATTTTTATTTTTCGTTTTTTGGTGGTTCGTGATACCCGTAAAACTCTCCTCCAACACCACATTTCAAATGAATCAGTTTTCTTCCTATCAGCTTTCTTTGCTTTCTACGGCTATTTCTTCACATCATTTCTAGCCTGTGTTCCTCACGAATATGCAAGCCAGATTACAGCTAAACACAATGCAGTAAGAACATTATATTTACAACCGACAAATTAGAGAACAACACGCTAAAACACAGTTAATACAAAACATAAAGCAGGATTACGAGTTTGGAGAACAATGCAGTGAAACAGTATATTGCGTACAGTAAACAGTGTAATAAAGCTGAATTACAAAACGAGAGAAGAATGCAATAAGAACTTCACGATATGTACAACAGAGGCCTGCCTTGAATTCCTCAGACATTAACTACAACCTACTCATTTTATAAAACTTTCCTCCAGAACAATTCCATTTTACACTTTGTGGAATGATAGAACGGGGTCAGGAAAACCATTGCGCCAGATGGGAGCCACAGCAGAAGATACCATGGTACAAGGAACTGTTGCTCTTAACAATGTACAGGGTGACACGTTCAGAGTACTTGGCTTGAATGAGCAGAGCGGAGCATATTCACGTCCTAGGCCACAGTGGGTTTTGTAGGTGATAACTCGTAACTTGAATTGAACCCGGAAACTAACATACTCCACCTAGCTCCCATTAGAAATCCCTGTTTGGTGTCGTGGTGAAGTGCGCGGACTCTGATCTGGGAGAACCGGGTTTGATTCCCCCTCCTCTACTTGGGTGGTTCGTGATACCCGTAAAACTCTCCTCCAACACCACATTTCAAATGAATCAGTTTTCTTCCTATCAGCTTTCTTTGCTTTCTACGACTATTTCTTCACATCATTTCTAGTCTGCGTTCCTCACGAATATGCAAGCCAGATTACAGCTAAACACAATGCAGTAAGAACATTATATTTACAACCGACAAATTAGAGAACAACACGCTAAAACACAGTTAATACAAAACATAAAGCAGGATTACGAGATTGGAGAACAATGCCGTGAAACAGTATATTGCGTACAGTAAACAGTGTAATAAAGCTGAATTACAAAACGAGAGAAGAATGCAATAAGAACTTCACGATATGTACAACAGAGGCCTGCCTTGAATTCCTCAGACATTAACTACAACCTACTCATTTTATAAAACTTTCCTCCAGAACAATTCCGTTTTACACTTTGTGGGATGATAGAACGGGGTCAGGAAAACCATTGCGCCAGATGGGAGCCACAGCAGAAGATACCATGGTACAAGAAACTGTTGCTCTTAACAATGTACAGGGTGACACGTTCAGAGTACTTGGCTTGAATGAGCAGAGCGGAGCATATTCATGTCCTAGGCCACAGTGGGTTTTGTAGGTGATAACCCGTAACTTGAATTGAACCCGGAAACTAACATACTCCACCTAGCTCCCATTAGAAATCCCTGTTTGGTGTAGTGGTTAAGTGCGCGGACTCTGATCTGGGAGAACCGGGTTTGATTCCCCCTCCTCTACTTGCAGCAGCTGGATGACCTTGGTCAAGCCATAGTTCTGACAAGAGCTGTCCTTGAAAGAGCAGTTCTTGAAAGAGCTCTCTCTGCCCCACCTGCCTTATGGGATGTCTGTTGTGGGGAGGGGAAGGGAAAGGAGTTTGTAAGCCGCTCTGAGACTCCGAGCAAAGGGCAGGGTGTAAATCCAATCTCTTCTTCTTCTGTGGCTTTCTGTCCCCGTCCGCAGTTTCCAAGTGGTCCTTAAGGGCAGACCTTCTTCTCTTGAAATTTTCCCATGCATTTGTTACAGGAGGAGGGAGAGAATGTGCCATAAAGGGTCGGTTTTAATTGTCTGCATTGTTTGTATCTTTTTTTAAAAACACTTTTTATCAGTTTGTTAATATGTTGTCCTCTTTGGCACATGGGGAAAAGTAGGACTTGTCAATTAGCAACATGGTGCAAAAAAGAAGCCTGATATGCGGAACCTGATACTGTTTTCTCCCATAGCTCCAAAACAAGTGCAATTAAAAGATGATGTATTTCTGAATAGGTGAGAAACCAATGTCTCAGGCTGGTTTTCCTGGCTGCCACACGGGAACCTGCTTCTTCAAGCGTATCAGGATGTCCAATTCAGATCATGATTGTGGCATTGTGGGAGCTGCCCTCCTCCACTCTGTTTTTCTGAGCTGAAACAACCGGTGTGTGTGTGTGGGGGGGGCATTACTTGCCTCATTGCAGGGCTGCCGGCACACTGAATACCAAACTCAACCCAAGGCCAAACATCGTTTGGCCCTAAGTGGTGCATAATAAGAATGCAGGGCAGAGGGATTTTTTTAAAAAAACCTCAGCTCTGTTACGTATTTATTTAGTAAACTTTGGTGCCACCTCTTTGGAGACCCGCTGGAGGCCGCCCACAAAGAAAAATAAGTCATGAAACCGTTGAAATTAACGAAGAATTTGAAGCCCAGCAAGAGCACGGAAGCATGTGGCAGCCTAAAACGATTCTCATAAAACGGGTTTTCAGACCAAAAGCAAACTGAAAACAATGTCAAAGCCTGGGTAAAAGTGATATATATTTTTTTAACCCGGGACCTAAAAGAGAACAGGGTAGACATTCAGCAGGTGTGGGGCCACCATTGCAGAAAGCCCCGTCTCTGCTTTGCAGCAGGGCTTGTAAGGAGAGCTGGGTGGTCCCACCCTAGTCCTCTGGTAAAGATGGTAACGTTGGTGACTGCTGATGACTGGGTGCGATCCCAGCATTTGGCTGTGTGTGGGAGCATTATGCTAAATCCTCCTAGCCAGAGGATGGGGCAGTGGTGGCGAACCTATGGCACGGGTGCCAGAGGTGGCACTCACAGCCCTCTCTGCGGGCACGCGTGCCATTGCCCCAGCCAGGCCCAGGCCATCATAAAAGTGTCGAATTCTCTGCCAAATAATTTTAAGTAAGTGAAAGCATTTGGGATTGCTTTCCTTACTTTGCTTGGATCATCTTACGTTAATGTATGAGTTGTTTTTTTCTAAAAGTAAAACCTCCGTATTCAGGTTAAATTGCCGTGTTGGCACTTTGCAATGAATAAGTGGGTTTCGGGTCGCAGTTTGGGCACGCGGCCTCTAAAAGGTTCGCCATCACTGGGATAGGGTAACAGATGCCCTTGCCCCAGGGCATGAGTACCTCACGTTCCCAGGTGAGTGTCATTCCTCTGCTTCTCCTCTGGCACCAGGGACCTTGTCCCAGAAAGTATTTCAAGCAAGTATTAAGGTCAACACCAACATTTATGTGAAGGATGGATCACTTCTCTCTGAGCACTGAAGCCAAGAGAGTAAAGTTTGCTCTGTACAAAGAGAACAGTGATTGACGCTTTCCTTCCTGCCGTTCATCCTACCTTTAATACCACATACTTCAGATCCCAGACTCCGAACTACGGACTGGCTTCACGTGCACTGAGAAGTCTTGCATCCAATCTCTGGGCTTGGAGCCCAGGTCACTGCAGATGAGGAGCTCAGTTTCGCTAAAGAGCCTAGGGCCTGACTGGGCCTCAAGACCAGCTCCCAACCATTCCTG
>NW_015169231.1:33606-78062 GCF_001447785.1 Gekko japonicus | reverse complement strand
TGGGCCTCAAGACCAGCTCCCAACCATTCCTGCTACTTATGATCCTCTACTGCACTGCAAACAAATCTTAAGTGTTTTCCCATCAGACGTGCGTCTCACTTGAATGTGACCACAGGCTCCACACAGTGATACTGGGCTATTGCCAGGACTCTTGACTATGGTCCCAGTTCTGGGAGAACCGAGTTTGATTCCCCACTCCTGCACATACAGCTGCTGGTGTGACCTTGGGTCAGTTGCAAGTTGTTTGAGAGCTGTTCTCTCACGAGCAGTCCTCAAGAAAGCTCTCTCAGCCCCACAGCAGGGTGTCTGCTGTGGGGAGGGGAAGGGAAAGGAGATTGTAAGCCACTCTGAGACTCCTTCAGGTAGTGAAGGGCAGGGTATAAATCCAGCTGCCGCTGCCGCCTCCTCTTCCTTTGAAATGAATTATATAGAAATACTCTGCTGTTTCCAAAATACTGGTATCAGAGGCTTATGCCATGGTGTTATTGGACGTACCTACATAGATATATTCAAGGGTTTCCTTGTCCTTAATGGATTAAATAAAGCTGCAATACTATCTGGATCCCCTTCCTTCAAGAGTGGTGGCATACTAGAGGAGTCCTATATGATGTGCAGAGGTAACTGCTGAAGAAATGGGGAGCCAAGGCCCTCAGCATTACTACAATAGTGTGGCACTGTTCTCTGAATATGCAAGCCTAAATCCATCCCCCCATTCTGACCCCAAAAGAGAATCTTTATAGGTCCAGTAGTTAAGACGTTTCGGCAGATGCCTTTTGCTCTGCTTCAGTAAATACTGAATAGAAGTGTTCTAACTTGTAACTTCCAACAGGAGTTAACACAGCTGTTTTAGTAGTTTTAAAGCTCAACTAGCAGACTCCCAGAAGTCTATGGAAACTGCACCTCAAAACCTGACATAGGGCTGGAAAATGCGGGGGGGAAGCGTGGCTGTTTGCCCCGGGGCAAACTAACGCGCGACTGCGAGATCAGACGTCCGGTTGAGGTCCCATCGAGGTCCCGTGGCTAGGGGGGAGATGCCGATCACACCACAGGCAAAGAAGCGGGGCGGGGCGGCAAACGGGTTTTGGGTTTTTTTTTACTTTTTTAAACTGAAGTGTGCGCATGCTCCGTTGGGTGCTTGTGCGCATCCGTGGAGCCTTGGGGGGGGGGAATGACCTGTTTGCAAGGGGACATGGGCGGGCGCCGGATGCCACCGGAAACGCAATCAGATGCCTGCCCTTGCCCCGCGGCTTCCGGAAACTAGTACCTCCGAGGTACTAGTTTTTTGCCACGCATCTTCAGAGGGAAGCCTCGGTTGAGCCACGGGAGCTCTACGCTTCCCAGATGTGGCGGTGAGATCGTGCCCGGAAAATCCGCCTATCTTCCGTCTCTCTAGCGTGGCTAATGTTCCGTGTGATCGCAGCCCCACTTTGTTTTCAAAAGTGGCACAATTTTATGTTTTAATATTTGGCTTAATCTACAAAATGCATATGATGCAGGAAGTGTGCTTCTCCAAATTAATTCTGTTTGACATTTTCAGGCGATGTACGTAGCTGGCCAAAACCTCTTTTCATGTTAGAACGCAACAACCCAAAACACAGAAAATCGGAATAGCATTAAAAACATTTCTGCACATATAACGTGCGTGCTGATTTTAAGCACAGAAGAAAAATTCTGAATCTAAATAGCAGCGATGATTGCAATTCATTCTGCAAAGTAGGTCAGCCTTCATCAGTCCTGAATAGTATTTTTAGTTGTATTATTCTTCAGTTTAAAATTATTAAAATGCCCCCAAGATGCGCAAGACACTTTAAAGTTCTGTAGAACTTTATAATCCTGATGTTTCTGATGAGAAATATGGATATTCATTGAATGTGGGTCTTTAAGGAAGCACAGTGGGCCGTAAAGGCTGCAACACATTTCGTGGCCTCCAGCTAGAGCACACATCTGGATCTTGTGGAGGATCATTTGTGTGATTCTAAAGTGCCTTGGGGAGCTGTGCATTGGCATTGCTGACCTCACAACAGAATAGCTAAGTAACAGTAACTTTCATGTACATTGTGCTCTTCCCCCCTGAAGTAAGGCAGAGGGGAAAGAGGAGCAGGGGGGTTACAGTTGGGGGTAATAAGATGCTGCCCTGCCATATGAGGCCAAAAGCACACAGCTAGTGCGCTGGAGTCCATGACAACCCCAGGAACATCTAGTGATCTGGGAATGGTACCCAATGACATTCCTGTAAATGGCATACACAGGCACAGCCAGTCTCCACCCCCATCCCACAAGAGGCCACAGCCCCAGATGTCACACACACATAGAAAACAGAGAGGAAAGACCCACCAAAAACACAACCCCCAAAGAGAGTTGTAGTGAGGGCAGCAGGAGCCCTGGAGTCACCCAGATGTGCTTTCAAGTTCCAATCTGTTGCCAGGTTGCTTTTTGCCATTCAGGAGTACTGCAAACACCAGGGCAGCAAGATGAGAACACACAACAGCACCTCCAACAAAGTATTTCCCCCCACTCACATATTTCACTGAGGAGGGATGTGCATGTGCTACACGAGAGGCATGGGTTCAAGTCTGGGGTGGGCGAGGCAGCCAAAGGGCAAAGTTTACCTTTTTCCTCGCAGTGGTCTCATTGGTATCAAAACACAGGGCAAATGCCAGGCTTGAACCCACACCTCTCACACCTGAGACCAGCACCCTAACCAGTAGGCCAGGCAAGCAGTCACAGAGGAGAAATGGTATAGAGCAGGGGTGGCCAAACTGCGGCTCGGGAACCACATGCATGATGCAGCTCTTTTACACATATTGTGTGACTCCTGGCAGGGCAGCTGGGGGAGTGAAGAGGAGGCATGCCTCCACAATCAGTCTTCCCTTCCCTAGCCAGTGTTCCCCTCCCTGAGTGGGCTTGAGGTGGGGGGAGCAGGGAAAGAAAACAACTTTAACTACACTAGGCACAAGGCCCGTTGCGGGAAGAGAGGCAATGGGCCCTAGAGAGAGGCCACCGGAGGGCCCCCTCATGCACTGGCAAAGGAGAGCGTGGCGGCTCCCCGGCGGCCAGGCTCGTGCCTCCCCCGACCGTGCGCTAGAGGCGGCAGGGAAAGCCAGCTGGCATCGTCCCTCCTCTGTTGGTGCGCTGGAGATGGCAGCTGCCAAAGGCAGCAGGCCTCGCCCATCCACAGCACTGCGCGGCGGGCCAAGCTGGGCGGGCTGGCTCCTTCCCCGCCCTCCCACTCGAGGGACCGGCATACCAAGGTGGCCAGCCTAACCCTTCTCCCCACCAGCTGCCCTAACGAGCGGCGCACGTAGCGGTGGAGCGGTGGCAAGTGAAGGACAGCTGCTCACTGCCCGTTGCAGCCACGCGCGCGCCAAGCCGGCTAGCCTTGTCCCTCTCTCCACCCCCCAGCCAATGGCATGCCAGTTGCAACGAGTGACAGCCGGCGGACCAATGGCTGAGGGAGCGCATTTCCTCTTGCCACCTCATAGGCCAGTGGCCACCCCAAATCCCTTTTATAATGAGAGATGTGTTCTTAAAGCCCCCCTCCCCTGGTTGGCTTGAAGAAGGCATTTGTCTCTTTAAATCCCTTCTCCAACCCAAGCCAGCTGGCGGTGGGGTTTGGAGGATACATTTAAAGTTAAAGTTGCTTTCTTTCCCCCTCCCCCCCCCATATATTTGCTTTCTTTCCACTTTCTTTTTTCCGCCTTTCTTTCTTTCTCTTTCTTCCCTCACTCCTCATCCAAAATTAAATGTGTTCTCCAAGACCCGCCCCATTTCCCCACTGGCCTGCTGGCTTGGCACGGAGAAGGCATTCATCTCTTTAAATCTCTTTTCCAAGCCAAGCTGGCTGGCATGGCGGCTGGGGGGGGGCATTCTCCTTAAATTTGTTTTCTTTCCCCCTCCCCCCCCCCAATTTATTTGCTTTCTTTCCACCGCTCTCTCTCTCTCTTCCCCTTCCCCTTCCTCCCTCTCCATCTATTTACTTTCTATCCGCTCCTTCCTTCCTTTCTACATTTCTTTCTCTCTTTCCCCTTCCTTCCTCCCCTCTCACCTGTTTTCTGTCTCCCCCTGTCCCCCCTCCCCATCTTAGCTTTTTTTTGTTTCTGTTTCTCCCTCTTTTTCTCTCTCTCCTTTCTTTCCGCCTCTTTCCCCCTTCCTCTCTCCCCCCTCCCCCCATCTATTTGCTTTCTTTCCAGCTTTCTCTTTTTCTCTCTTTCTTTCTCCCTTCCTTCCTCAGTTTGGTGTGGTGGTTAAGTGCGCGGACTCTTATTTGGAAGAACCGGGTTTGATTCCCCACTCCTCCACTTGCACCTGCTATGGCAGGCAAGCCATAGTTCTGGCACAGCTGTTCTTGAAAAAGAG
Organism: Gekko japonicus; assembly: GCF_001447785.1. Lineage (NCBI taxonomy): Eukaryota > Metazoa > Chordata > Lepidosauria > Squamata > Gekkonidae > Gekko > Gekko japonicus. The sequence goes on along the minus strand of NW_015169231.1, from coordinate 73,706 downwards.
CAGTCTCTGTCAGAGCTCTCTCAGCCCCACCTACCTCACAGGGAGTCTGTTGTGGGGAGGGGAAGGGAAAGGAGCTTGTAAGCCACTCTGAGACTCTTTTGGGTAGTGAAGGGTGGGGCATAAATCCAGTCTCCTCTCCTCCTCCTCCTCTTCCTTTCTTCCTCCCCCTCCCTCCCTTCCTTTACCATCTATTTGCTTTCTTTGTTTCTCTCTCTCTTTCCTCCTCTTTCATTTTCCACCTCTCTCTCTCTCTTACATGAATAAATATCATTGGACAAATAAATATAATTATCAATACCTGTTTTGACCCCTTTTATTTTTTATGTTTGGCCGTCTCATTTAATGTTAATAAAAGCCAAATGTGCATATTTTCCAATAAAAACATGTGTGTAATATCTGTTCATGTCTTGCGACTCTCAAACATCTGATGTTTATTCTGTGCGGCTCTTGTGTTAACCAAGTTTGGCCACCCCTTGTATAGGGCATTAAGGATTCCACTGCAGCCCTGACATCACCACCGGTCATAGGGAGCAGTGCAAGAAACATCATAAAGCCAGTCAGTGGCCCAGTGGGAAAGCACTGAGATAGCACGGCAGTTTTTGTGGAGTGACCGAGAGACCCCCTCAAGTATGGCCAGCCCAGCACAGTTCAGCATCCGCTGTCAGCCTAAAAGCAGGAAGCGGCCCTGCCAAGTGTGATGCCATGATAGCTTGCCATCCAGGAAGGACAGAAGGCCATTTTCAGCAATTTGCAGCAGCTGAGGGATGGTAGGTTACTGGTTGTTGTATGTTGGGGATTGTTTCTGTGAAGAATACCCTGGAATTTGAGAGGACCCTGGGCGGAAAGTTCTTAGTCTGGAAATAGGGGGCATTAAAGCTGTCCTGGTGGACAAAGTTCCACCTGCAGACTGAAGATCAATGAAGGACCTTATGACAATAGTTCATCTACAAAAGCCCCTTTCTCCTTTGTCGCTCTATAACCTGCTAGGGGTGGCTTGTGTCCTGCCAGGATGTATACTCCCTTCAGAGAGGGTTCTGTTAGGGATTTCAGTGTAAAAAGCAGAGTTAATAAACGCAGCAGACCACTTGTATTAGCTTTAAACAAGGAAGTTTACTAATGAGGGAAGGGTCACTGGGAAATACTACAAGCAAAACAAAGGATTAACATCCTCTCTGACTGTTCTAACCTACATCTTGACTCTCTAAAGTCTAAACCACATGTGTTTTCCCCAGGCAAGAATTAGAACAAAGAGCAATAAACTTTCTAAGCCTCCACCCCGAGACATCTGATCTATTGATTACCCAAGTGGAGAAACCCAAACCTAACTAATTATGCATTTTAACACTTTGCTTTGGCAGCAAATACGTTCACGGTCTGCTATTGGGTCTCTCACTAAATAGCTAGGATATCAGCATGCATAAACAAACACGTAAATTCTTCCGTGACTTCAGGGAGAGAGCTTGCAAAACTCCCAACAGATTCTCCCCAGATCCATGACCAGCTAGCTGCTGCCACCAGATAGCTCAACAATGATAACATGCAGGTGTTTATTCCATACAGCGTTCAGGACGTCTGAGGGAAAGGATGAGGCAGAAGCTCTGAGTTACTCAACTCAGCCAACTAGTCAGTCTTTACTGGCCATGAGTCGGGTTGCAGGCAAACTGGCCTGCTTTCTTAGCCTCCTTGAACCGCTGTATCCCCCTGCTCCTCCTTTCCCTGGCTCATTTCAGGGAACGGAGGAAGAGCGCCATGCCTGGTCCGCCCCTTCAGTGCTCTAACCTCAATCTGAGGTCAAAGGGATCCCCTCGGTGTCATCTTAACTGGAAAACTCTCCTTGTGATCAAGGGGGAGGAGCTTACCCAGCAGTCAGACTGCCCACTGTAGAACCACCAAGAATGGAAATGTATTTGAGATTTTCCTTTCCTTAGAAAATAATTCCGTGTCAAAAGGGTTCCCTGAAAACAGAAAGTTTGAAAGCCAAAGGATAAAGCATGCTTGCATTTTTCGTGGCCAGTAGATAAGTTGGCAGAAAGGATCACCAAACACGTTGGCTCACTGAGCAGAAGTACTTTGGGCTGGGACAGAAGGAACCCACTGAAGATCTGTAGATAGGTGACCCATGTATTTTTTAATGCTAAAGAGCGTCATCTCAGAGTTTATAAAAGGCTGGTTGGTTTTACCAATGGCCAAAGATCCACTGACATTTTTGTTTCCTTCTTAATTTAAACAAAGTACACTATAGAGTGAACAAAAGTCAGATGAACAGCCTGAAATGGCCTTGGTTGATCTGGTGGATGACCTGTACCCGTATACGGATAGGGGTAATGTGATCTGTTAATTCTCCTGGACCTCTCTGATACCATTTTAGATCTTCAGTGACATCTTTCACCAGATTCAGATCTTGAATACCCAGGTACAAATTTTGAAACACAAACTCTAACGTTTAAAAAATAAATGTTGGACTGCCATGGTAGTAGAATGCTATCCATTCACTGGCATGAAATCCATTCATGAACAGAATCCCTGATCCCAAGGCTCAGATGGTAGAGCCAAGGGCTCATGCCTGGAAGATCATGATTGGATCTTGGCTGGTTAAGAAAGTGGTGCTCCGTGGGAGCAGAGAATGGCACTTAATGGGTCAAGGAGAGAACAAGCTGTTCCTGCTGTATCAGGGTGATGCCAGTAGAACTCAGAGGGTGGTGGTAGCATGAATGGCAAAATATCTCGAGCCAACTAGAAAATAGCTGACCACCTTAATCTGACCTGAAAAGTTTAAACCCCCAAACCTTCGGGTAGAATCATCAGACTTGTGCATACTACAGCCACATCCTATTTCTAAATGTGACTGATTTTCAAATATATTTGATTTTGTGTTTAAGGTCATTATACACACTTCCTTATAAGCATATGCTGGGATCTAGTCATGTCAGAAGTACAGTGTCCTCCCGCCCCGGCCTCTTCCTTCTGGGACTTGCATTTCTTTATTAGACGTTTATCCCTTTTTATCCCTGCACACAGGGCTCAGGGTGGCTCGAAACAATTAAATAAAACAGTTAAAACAATAAAAACTTTAATCCATCGTACAGAAAAGCAAACCCAAGATGGCCCATAAGCATAGGCGCATAGTGCTCGTGCAGGTCTGTGCAGATATACCCAAGATTGACCAATGGGCGGTGGGCAGTCACCCCCAACAGTCCCTGAACATACCAGTCCCTGAACATTATGACTCAACTCTGACATTTACAGTACACCAGAAATGTGTGTGTGTGTGGGGGGGGTGAGTCTGTGTGTGTCCCTGTGTGCATTTCTGAGAGTGAGCCAGCTTTGGGGCATCTGTTCCTCTCTATCATGTGATGGTTCTTAACAAGGATTGGTACTGTTTGCTGATGATGGACTTACTGTCAGAATGGTGAGTTCGCTGCAATTACTTCCCTAATAGATCTGTATACGGCATTTCCTTTTTCACTGCTGCTTCATACTGACTTGACGTTTTTGGAGATTTATACTATAACTCACGCTCCTGTCCCTGGATCGTTTTTCAGATTAGTTGTACCTGTTAGGAAAGGATAAATCTGATTCTAGAATAATACAGCCTTATCCGCTGGAATACGGCAATTAAATCCTAAAGTTGGGGAGACAGGTATATGATGATAGATTGAACTGGGAAAGGAAGCTGAATCCCAGTCTCAGTTTCACCATTGGGTAAGTTGTCAAGCACCCTTGATGGATTGTTACTGGTTTCCTTTGGCGAGGTAAACTCCTTTAATTCAGACTTCGCTGCAATTGCTCAGGAGTTAGAGGGAAATCTTTGAGCCTGCACTTTAAGTTCTGGTCGACTCCAGAAAGGAACTCCCAGGCTACAGAAAGTCCATAAATATGTTTGCCTGGGCCGTGGTTCTGTGCCAGGACTTGGGAATTAGGAAGACAGGATCTGGCAGTCTGTATCAAGATTCTCCATCTTGGACCCATTCCCGGGCAAAATACTTTTGCAGGTTTTTTTCATAGTGTCCTGCCTACAATTTGTCTTATTAGTTGTTCCCAAGTAGCTGTGCTTTCCGGGATTTATGTTTAGTCATTCAAGTTTTAGTATACCCATGGTCTTTGGGTATTTCTGGAAGATGCTTCGCAAGAATGTCACCCGCATTTTGCCATATGCAGCTCCGCTTTGCTACACAGAGTGAGCCGGTGCTTGATAGACCGTGCCAGCAGGGTTACTTACACAGGAAGAGTGAGGGAAGAAAGCAGTGGGGGAGAAGCTCATTTCTCTCTTATGAAACATGGTCATAGATTTCTGACTTGTAAAAGGGGCAAGAAGCAGCCCATACCATGGAAGAGTGCCAAACAAGGGCTGCAGGGAGAAGTTCCTTGTGGAATTGGGAAATAAGTATTTAAACTCCAGACCCATTTGGTTCTTGGTCCACTCAGAGAGTGAAGCTGAGCCCCAAGCGGCAAGGTAGAGTGGCTGAGAGCTAAGGCGGGTTTGTGGCAGTACCCAGTTCAGTTTCCATCTCTAGTTCCAGCTCCTGCCAACCTAGCAGTTCGAAAGCAAGAAATTGCAAGTAGATAAATAGGTACCACTTTGGTGGGAAGGTAACAGCGTTCCGTGCGCCTTGGTGTTTAGTCATGCCGGTCACATGACCACGGAAACGTCTTTGGACAGCGATGGCTCTTCGGCTTTGAAACGGAGATGAGCACCGCAACCCTAGAGTTGGATTTGACTGGCTTTCGAGCAAGGGAACCTTTACCTTTACCTTAAAGTGCCATCAGGTCGCAGCCGACTTATGGTGACCCGAGCCAGCAGCTTTCAAGGCAAGCAGAGGTAGTTTGTCATTGCCTTCTTCTTGGTGTCTTCCTTGGTGGTCTCCCATCCAAGTACTGACCCTGCTTAGCTTCCGAGATCTGCCAAGATCGGACTATACCATGCTGCCTTCCCTCCCCCAGCATACATTAGTCAGTGCCTATTGAAACTGAATTGTATCTTCTATTGTCTGCCTTCTTGAGCTCCTCGCTGGCCTTTTTTTGAACCTGCTGTCTTTCATTCTCCGGTGTCATCTCCAAATTTGTCCATTCCACAGTTTCCTAATGTGTCCAGATAAAGTACAAGTATTGCTCCCTTTTCCACATCTCTACTGAAATTCATTCCAATATCGTATTACATCTCTGAAGAAGTTCCTTATCAGATCACTGAGAAATGGGTGGTGTTTCTCCTTCAGCCCACTTTCCGTCAAACAGAAGAATCTTGGACTCACAGCGACTTCTTAGGCTTAGTATATACGTGTAGCAGAATGGGACTGAAGAAAGCTGAGCTGGTGGAGCAGATTGTAAAATTTCACAATGCAGGTGGGGAAATCACATTTTTGAGTACTCCATGAAGTAAAAAAGAAAATTCCATGCAAGCACCAGAGAGAGAAGTTCTAGTCCAGTTCTCATCCTGTTGTGCTAGGTTTTTTTTTAGTGACAAGAAACTTTTCACAGAGAGGAGTGTTCAAAAATACAATTTCCCACCTGCTCTCTGAAATAGCTCATTCTCCAACGTGGAATGATACCTCCTTGTACTGCTGTATGTGCAAATTGGTCTGCTTGAGAAGAAAACTATCACAAGCAATCATTATGTTTTTGCCTGTAGGAAGGAATTCTTTGTGGTCGGGGTCTGGAATTTTCTTTCGCAGTTTGTACTATCACCAGCCATGTATTAAAAGTCAAAGGGTATTCACTCAAAATAAATATAACAGATACATAACAATGCCAGTGTATTTTATTTGCACTAGGTTGTTAACCATACTGGAGGAGATAAACTAGAATGGGTCTCCAAAGGATTAGCCGTGGTTGAGAATATAAACTATATACAGTGCTGTGTTTCTAACAGAGATGCTAACTAAGCAGATAAAAATACAGCGCTGTTGGCTTTTCTTTCCTAAATCAGGAAAATGGAGGCTAATGAGATTGGCATCCCAAGGCACCATAATGTGTTTTTTGGATGGCAGAGCTAACAGAGTTTTTCAATTAGCAATGATGATAAATGGGCTCTCTGCATTAGAATGAAGCCGGCTTATAATTGAAGGCATGTGCTTTATTTCTGTTCCTCTTTTTTCACACTTCAGAAGCCACAGGAAAGCATTCCAAGATTCTAGTCAATTTATATCAGCTAATGTTTTGTATTGAGAAGCTGAAAGGTTTATGATTATCACTGACCAACATCCATTTAAAAATATGTATCTGAAAAACAAAACATATATAAATGTGAGTAGTTCGCATGTAGATTCTCTTCTGCAGTATTTAAATGCGTTACTTAACGATTTATTCAAAGCATATCCCAGAAGCCAAACAATATGCTATGCTTATTCAGATTTCAGTAATCCCAGTCTTAGTACATTGTTCGTGTTGTGCTTATTGGACTTCTCTTCGTATGGACTGTTATCAGTTTGTACTCTGTTAATGTGCTTTGAGTCTCAGTGAGAGAGGCAGATGAAATGCAGTACATAAATAAAAAATACAAGTATTTTCATATGTACCAAATTCACTCAGGTTTTTTTTAGAACATGATCATTTTTAACATATAACGTGTGCTAAAATTTAAGGAAACAACAAAACAGTTCATCTGTGTTTTTAAATAGTATTATTTTCTCAGATTTTTAAAATATAAATGTACTTATAACCTTTGTAATTAAAGTGCCTTCTCAAACCTATCAGCAGTGTTATTAGTACAACGCAGACCGTGGAGCTAGAAAAATGGCATCTGTGATTCAAACAATTAACAATGCAAGATTTAATCCAGATAAAAGTAACAATTTCTTAATCCCCCAAAGTATACATGATTCTTCAGAAATGATTGAAAGGAACCAGAAGCCATTAATACCGCTTATTAGGACCAATCAAGATAACCAAGGGGTCATTTCCTGCAGGAGCGGAGCTCTGACAGTAAGGAGTCCAGTGGGCGGGCACATGCAACAAGCCCCACCCCCTGCTCCCAGCAGCCCTCAGTCAGAGCAAGAAGCAGCCAGGTAAATTGCAGAGACCCCCCCCCCGCCTTCAGGTACAAACTCCCTCCTCTGTGAGGGCAGATCTGCGTGTCCCCCCCCCCCATTGCTAGCAATCCAAAACAGTCCAGTGGCATTTTTAAGACCAAGTTTTATTCAGGTACAAGCTCTCCCTCCTCTGTGAGGAAAGATCTGCATGTCCCCCCCCCCACAATAGCTAGCAGTCCAAAACAGTCCAGTGGAGCCTGAGCGGTGGGTGTTGCCTTCTGACACACTTCCGGTGATGTCAGGGGGTGTGGCATATGCAAACGAGTTATGCTAATAAATTATGCTAATGAGCTCCTGCCCTTCTTTTTCTACGAAATGACCCCTGAAGATAACACAAAATAGTCTATCATCTTTCAACTTCTCCAGAACTTCTCCCTGATCTTAAGGCCTGAAACATAAACCTCCTTGGGTGGAATTCTGAGCTGGCAAGGCAGAGACAGAATACAGCCCCTTTTGGGGGGCACCTTTCATCTTCTGGAAAGAAGCAGCAAAACTTGGAAGCATCTAGTTGGCAATACAGTCTGGTCCTTCTCCTTCTGTCCCACTGGGAAAATGGAGGCTCTAGTTCAGTGTTTGTGCCGTGAGGGGGAGACCTGGAAGGGCTCTGAGCCGAGCAGTGTTAGCTGTACGCTGACATATTGCACTTTCTCATCTTTGGCAGATTGGGCCAAGTGGTCCTCTTTGTGCCAGGTGCCGTCCTCTTTCGTGGGGCCAGAGCAATATAGCCCTGTGCTGCATGCCCAATCATCTGAGCTGTGGGTGTCCTGGGCTGGTGTTCATGTAGTCTTTAGGAAAGCTCTTGAATGATTGCAGAATAACAGTGTAATCCTAAACAGAGTTACACCATTCTAAGCCAGTTGACTTGGATTTAGTATTGAGGTTAACTGGTGTGGCTAGTCCAGTTACCAATAGCTAGCAGAGTGCTTAAATAAAGCTACAAACACAGAGACATCACTTTGCCAGGTTACTCAGCTTACAAAGTTACACAGAGCCACGCTGCAAGTTTAGAAGAGAAATACTTCTCTCTTTATTTGAGAAGTACATTTTTGGATAGGAAAGGGACAGGATAGAGTACTAACTTACTAGCTGAAGGCAAGAGGCCCATCTGCCTCATGGTGCCAAGAGAGGACCGCATGTCTCCCTCTTGGTGTGTGCGGGGAGAGAGATCGTCTTCACCTTAACTGAGAGAGAACGGAAGGAAGAGGAATAGCCCCTGAGAACACAGTCTGCATTTCAAAGGGGACAGTGGCAGAGGACTAAACACAAGAAGAAAGGTCTGTGTGCCTATCTAGCTATCTAGTCTCTCTTGCCACAAAGTCTGGAGGTCTGAGACAGGGGACATCGCACGTGGAACTTCTAACATTTAGGAGCATGTGACTCTGCTTAGGTTTGCACTTCCAGTATCCTGAGTTGTGCTGTAGCTACGCAGGTGTGGTGGTGGGGGCAACTGGGAGGAATTTATTTTTCACTTCCACTTAGTTAAGTGGTAGTGTTTATAATTGTTGCTGCTGCTGGTGGTGCTGGTGTAGTATTGCGCCAGCGATGGGGAATGGACTGAGGGAGCTTAGGATACTGACTAAGCCCTGTTCCTTCCCTGGCACCAGGGGCGGATGAAGGCTCACTGGTGCCCTAAGCACTGACCAGGGCTTTTTTTGTAGAAAAAGCCCAGCAGGAACTCATTAGCATAATAGGCTGTACCTAACAGCAGGAACGTATTAGCATATAGGCCACACCCATGACAGCACAGCTCATTAGCATATTAGGCCACATTCCCGTGTTACCAGAAGTGTGGTCATCCAGCCACACCCACCTTTTGCTTCTTATTCTGTTTACCTTGTTTGTTGTCAAAGCCCAGGGCTTTTTTTGGAGCAGGAACTCCTTTGCATGTTAGGCCACACACCCCTAATGTAGTCAATCCTAATGAGTTTCTGCTGTTGGGTGTGGCCTATTATGCTAATCAGTTCCTGCTGGGTGTGGCCAACTTGGGAACCAGCCGGAACTCCATTCCCTTGCAGTCCTGCCTTTTTCCCAAAAATAGCCCTGGCACTGCCCAATCTTGGTGCCCCCGTCCTTTCCACACTGACCCAGTCCATTTTAGTTGTTGACCTGTCTGACCAGATATAAAGTGCAGGATGCAGCAATACAAAAATTTATTCATATAATAACACAATATACTGTACAAACTAAGCTTTTCACCCTTTTCCCAACTTTGTGGTGCCCCCTTTGGCCCTGGTGCCCTAAACACGTGCTTAGTCTGCTTAATGGTTAATCTGCCCCTGCCTGGCATGCCCCCAGCATGGCCCATTTGTGGCCCTTAAGCCAGTGCAGTGGGAACCTGGAATCTCCTTATTTTATGTCTGAGGTATCCCACCCCACCCCCCATCTCTGAGGCACCACTTCAGAAGCTGTTTGTCGTTAAACAGTTTCCTGAGAACTATACTGCTACTTTTTCTTTTCTCAAAAAATGCAAGAAAAATTAAGTGACAAAAATGAAAATAAGTTGACTTTACCTAAACACTAGCTATGAAGAATGTCTGACAGGTGGGATTATCAAACAAACTTCTGAAACTTCTATAAAACTTCTGAAAAGGGTTGTTTCCTTCTTCTTTTTTTATGTGCGGCTGGCCTGCCCGCACTGTGCAGCAAGTATTCATACAAACCTCACATTCTTTATAACCCTTCCCCAGACCCCCAAAAGTTCAATTTGCTTTATCCTTAAAATATTTTTTAAAACTTTTCTGACAGGGCCTTTAATGCAATTAGAAAGAAAAGTTATGGCAAGAAAGAAGGGAGTGCCATATATAAAGCCTTGCAGGAGTATGGAGATTAGGTAGTACACTGTTGAGTCTGTTACCAGGAAAAATGTTTAGGTTAATAATGTGCTAACATAAATCTGCACTGGCGCAGCACTGCGAATGACACAGCACACTGGAGTGAGTGTAATTGAAGTTCAGCATAAAGAGCTCAAAAGTAGGGTGACGTAGGTGCGGTCCTGTCCACACTGGCTTTACACACTGGCACATACACCATGCCACACTGCTTCGTGCATCTTGGGAGTCATTCATTGCAGATATGTACTGAAGTGATTGGGAATGTTTGGCCATCTTCGGTACAGCTTTGCTTGAGGTTCCAAGTAAAATAGTAATATTGTGGTACCAGTACACACACATCAACAGTTCCTGCTTCCTTTTCAGTTAACTTAAAAGAGAATCCCCATTGCACACAAGTGAATGCAAGAAACCACTGAAATGCAAGGATAGCAGATCAGCTTAATTATAAGCAAGAATCACCATTAACAAAGGTGAACAGTGGCAAAGCACCAGATGCTTCTGTCTTATAAGTCCATTCTGCCTCTACCAAAACGTCTTTATTTTGACCTCTCATCGTGCTTTTAAATCTTTAGAACACAATTTTAAAAAATCAATTCATATAGACATGGCAGAGCCATGCATCCGCTAATGGACAACTGATGTGCCCTCTCTTTAAAATCAGGATGACTATGAAACTTGTTCAGCATTTCTCTCTTGTGTGCCTCTCTATGCCTCCTCTTCCAATGATCCACCAGGCATCAGACTTCCACAATAGTTCGCAATCTTCAAACACTTGAGAGGCACAGAAATTGTAAGGCTGAGACTGGCTCAGCTGGAACCTGGGCCCCCAAATTTCAAAGTTTTAAACCGAGCATGTAGCTGTGGTCCTTAAGGCTCTCTTTCTGGGAGCTTAGCTAGTCCCTCTCCTCCATGTAGGACCCCAAGAAATACTGATTCTTGCTGGGACAGTGTCTCAATACAGTCGGTATAAATCAGCTGCAGCTGGTGGTACCTCAGGCTCCTGCAGCTGTTACCGACTTCCAGTCCTGAGGCTGCAAGGCCAGAATGGCCTTCAACGCAAATATGTTAAGAGAAATTAAGATAAAATCTGTGGCTCACCATAAAACAAGTAAATAAAAACATTATAGTCTGGCACAAATGTGCATTCCTAATAAAAACAAGGGTAAAAGATAGTCCAGAGAAGGGGGGGGGGGGACAACATTGAAAAACTGAACTGACTCCCAGAACACATTCAGCAGGGCATGAAACCCCCCCCCCCCAATCCCAGTACCATGACAGCTGGATTTATTTGAGACATATATTTGCAGACATGTATTTGCTGCATTCACACTAAGTTTACTTTGTAGGAAATGTGTATAACGTGATGGGTTGAACTTAATGGTTAAATGAGGAATTGCAGAGGGGTAGCCCTGTTAGTCTGTTGTGTAGCAAAATAAAACAGAAGACTAGTAGTACCTTTAAGATGAACATTTATTTCTGTACAAGCTTTTGTGAGTCAAAGTTCACTTCAGGTTGTTCTGGAAATCCTTGACCCCAGCCGGTTGAACCACAGAAATGCTGAAAGAAATTTTATTAAAATTACAAAAAGTATAAAAATACAGACCAGTTTTACATACACACGGGTCTATGAAAAAAGTAACCCCCCCTGTGTTGCGCACTTACAAAGCTTATATAAGACTCCATATCCAGGTCCCTTACAACCAATCACTACACAGATTTCACAGCATTACCTTATTTGGAAGACCTGAATACTTTTTAAAGCTATTGTGGGAGAAGCTTATTGGCCAATACTTGCTGCAGTATTGGGCATACACAAGGCTGACGTGAATACGTGACTGCTCCGCTGGGACTTAATGATGTATTAGACCCAAACCTGGGTTTCCAGCTATAATCCCCCCTTTTGTCCCCTGAGTGGGACCTAGTACCACTTTAAGGGACACCACAGGCCCCCAATCCCGTACTGACCCAAACAGTCTGGGACTCTGCATGAGCATCCAGGGGAGGGGGCACTGGGAAGGCCACAATGATCTGACCCACAAGGATACATTTTTGGAGATATTCTTGCTGGTCCGACATCCTCATGGTCGCTTCAGTCTGTTCTCTCCCTTCTTTACAAGCAGTGGCGTGTGTACTATAGTGTCCCCGGCCAGGTTTTATACATTCGTTTTTCTCATCTAACCCTCCGATGGAGACCTAAGTTGAACTCAAGCTCTTCTTGGTCCTCAAGATCAGGCTCCCGTAGCAGATCTATAATTGAAAAACTATAGGCACAAGCCAGTTGTGCTTTTACTGAGAGCGGTAAAACATCTCCTTTTGGAACAATAGCAAAAGACATTTGTTGAACAGGCCAAAACCTAGGCACTTCAACATTTTGGCACGTCTGGAAAGCTGCAAAGGAGCATTCTAAACAACAGCATGCTAACACACTGATAGAAATACCAAGAACAAAAATTATTTAAAAGGTCATGAACTCTGAGAAGTTTTTGAGCCCTGACTACAAATTTCCCCACCATCCAGGGACTCTGCATGAGCATCCAGGGGAGGGGGCACTGGGAAGGCCACAATGATCTGACCCACAAGGATACATTTTTGGAGATATTCTTGCTGGTCCGACATCCTCATGGTCGCTTCAGTCTGTTCTCTCCCTTCTTTACAAGCAGTGGCGTGTGTACTATAGTGTCCCCGGCCAGGTTTTATACATTCGTTTTTCTCATCTAACCCTCCGATGGAGACCTAAGTTGAACTCAAGCTCTTCTTGGTCCTCAAGATCAGGCTCCCGTAGCAGATCTATAATTGAAAAACTATAGGCACAAGCCAGTTGTGCTTTTACTGAGAGCGGTAAAACATCTCCTTTTGGAACAATAGCAAAAGACATTTGTTGAACAGGCCAAAACCTAGGCACTTCAACATTTTGGCACATCTGGAAAGCTGCAAAGGAGCATTCTAAACAACAGCATGCTAATACACTGAAATACTAAGAACAAGAAATATTTAAACTCTGAGAAGTTTGTGAGCCCTGACTACAAATTTCCCCACTATCCACTGAGAGGGTCATGCTGCTATTGAATTGTCCCAGATAAACAAACAACATTGCTTTTTGATGAAGACACAAGTCCCTCCATTGGCAGCAGTAACTATATCCAAAGTCATTTGGTTTTGAAGGGCTACCTGTCGGACTGCCTTTCATCCTGCATTCATTCTTTTTAATGCTAGTGCAGTCTGATTAGCGTCTACTTCTAGAAGAGCCTGTAAGCATATTAGGGCAGCTCCAAGCCTATCTGTTCCGTGCATAGAAAATATAACGCCCCCAATCATTGTATTTCGGTTAGGGGATTATAAAAGTCTAATATTTTCTGGGCACTCAAAGCCTCTTGAAAATTCTGAAGTTTTCCACTAGGTAGGTTCCAATGTACTGATATATGAGGCAAAACAATACCTACATAACAATTACCTGTCCAATTTGCTGGTAGCTCCCTATAGGCCTTGCAGCCACCGATAAAATAATGTCCAACCAGGGCAGAGAAAATTTTATTACATTGCAGTTTCATCATCCATTCATTTGGGGTCCATGACTGATTTTTTATAGGCCCCATTTATTTGAACTTCAACAGAGCATCGACTCCTCCCTACCCTTGGACCAGTCCCAATACATGACCAACAAGCAAACATTATCTGTGGGGGTGTAAGACACAAATATCCACTATCCATAGGGGCAGAGGTGACTGTCCATGTTTCATTCCCTTTAAGTTCATTATGCCAAAGGACTTGCATTCCCAAGTTACTCAGGAGTAACACTAGCACAGGATACCCCTGTGACATCATCTGAAGGCATCTGATGGCAAACTCAACAGATAAAGTAAACTTTTGGCAATTAAAAGAGAGAGGTGCAATGCACTATTGTGACTATCCAGAGTGGTCCCATAAACAGTTATTATGCAAACTATAACAATTACTACAGGTCTTTCCCTTTTCACAAGATTAATTTAAAGGGCCTCTCTCTTCAGTCCTCCAGGAACTGATCCTTCAGTGTCCTTAGTCACTACAGGTTTTGGCTACCTGGCTATCTTCTGCTTCTAGAGGCTGAGCCCTCAGTTGACGGATCCTCACCACCTGTGGATGCATGCACAAGTCTGTCAGCTTCTTCCGGAGGTTGGATGACCCCTGCTGGCAAAGAGTCCCCACTACCAATTATCACAGGCACGGGGCCTTCTGCTTCTTCTGGAAGCTATCTTGTGTCCTTGATAGTTACAAGGCGTGTCCTTTTTACGTGACCCTGATGGAGCCAAGAGCTGATGCCTTCAGCTTTCACCAGGGACTGTGTGGTAAGAAGACCGTGGAAAGGTCTGTGCCAAATGGGCTCGAGACTTTTTTCTTTTTGCTGAACCATTTCACTCAGACCTGATATCCCGGAATGAAAGAATGTAACTTAAAATTAAGTGGGACTGGCTGTCCTTGTACAGTATAGGCCAGTGATGGCGAACCTTTTAGAGACCGAGTGCCCAAACTGCGACCCAAAACCCACTTGTTTATCGCAAAGTGCCAACACGGCAATTTAACCTGGATACTGAGGTTTTACTTTAGAAGAAACAACTCATACATTAATTTAAGATGATCCAAACAAAGTAAGTAAAGCAATCCCAAATGCTTTCATTTACTTTAAATTATTTGGCAGAGAATTCAACACTTTAATGACGGTCTGGGCCTGGCTGGGGCGATGGCACGCGTGCCCACAGAGAGGGCTGTGAGTGCCACCTCTGGCACCCGTGCCATAGGTTCGCCACCACTGGTATAGGCCCAGAGTTTTTCAAGTTGACTCCGCAGCCCTTTTACATCTCCCCCCCCCCCCAAAGAGAAACATGAGCAGTGGTTAGATCTGAAGAATCTGAAGGTAAAAGTGGAGGATGCCTGAAAAGAATTTCAAAAGGAGACAACTTCAGGCATCCTCTATGTTTTGTGTGAAGATTAAACAAAGCCACAGGAAGGGCGTCAGGCCATTTAAGTCCAATTCCTGAACAAACTTGATTGCTGAAACAGGGAGGCAGAGCCCGTGATTCAAGGATATCATGAGACGTGACCAAAGCATAGGCAGTGTATCAACGGCCCTCTTGCATGAAGGAGGAACCGTCAACAAACAGTTCATAATCAGGATTTAACAAAGGCACATCATTTTATTTATTTTATTTTTATCCCGCGAGCGGGCTCAGGGCGGGTTACAAGGTCACATACAAGTTGAGACAATAACAGTATCAAATTCAAATGGTGTAATAATAATAGTAATAATAATAAAAATTCAAATGATGTATAAAAATTCAGAGGTTAAGATTTAATACCAGAAGACCGGAGAACCATAGTGAAAGTAGCCTCAATAGCAGCACTCAGATGGAACCTTCTAGGCGGTGTTGTCGGACATCAAGCTACTGACCACAAGGCCAGGGCTGTCTGCAGGGGAGGCCAATAAATGGAAAATTTGGATGCCCGTTGCCTCAACTGAAAGCTCAGTGGAACAGCTCCATTTTACAGGCCCCGTGGAATTGTAATAGATCAGAGAGGCCTTCCCTCAGTTTCTCGACAAAATGTACGACCCAACAGCAATCATGATGTGGAAGGCCTTCTTTCGGAAGCAGGAGCAAGGTGGCTGGGTTGAGACAGCCACAGCATTGAAGAATAATATTTTCAGCTTGTAAGAAGGAGAACTTCATAGTGATTAAGGCAACTGTTAGTAAAATGTTACGTGTTATGCTGTAAAAGGAAAGCTTCAACTGCATGAGGGACAAAAACAGTCAAAGAGTGAGACAAAACTAAGTCTTGAACCTTCTCCATAATGACAGCTGCCACTGCCACAGCACGAAGGCAGGCAACCATTCCAGCAGTGACAGGGTCCAGAGCAAGGGAATAATAGGCCACAGGTCGCAAATTGGGCCCCAAAAACTGGACTAGCGTCCCCAGCCACCTCCTTTCATTCATGTACAAAGAGAAAAAATGTGTTACTGTAATCGGGCAGGCCTAAAGCTGGAGCAGTCATTAAGGCATGCTTTACCTGGTGGGAGGCTTCTGAGGCTTCAGAAGGCCACTTAACAGGACCCTCTGCATCCTTAGTGGTGAGAGCAACAAGGGGCTTGGTTAACTCACTAAAGGCTGGAATTAATGGACAACAGAATCCAGCAGCCCCAAGGAAGGCTCTCACCTGGTGCTTGGAAAGAGGTTGAGGTAAATCCTGAATAGCCTGTAGCCTAGAAGGGTCCATGGAACGAGATCCAGGCTGCAAAATAAACCCCAGTGGATTGCCAATATTGCAGGGTTTTTTAGGAGAAACCTTGTGGCTTCTTGCAGCCAGAGCTTCTGAAAGCACATAGGTGTGACATGTGCAGGTAGCTGAATCTGAGGAACACACCAACAAATCATCAATATATTGAAGGAGTGTAGGCTCTGTACGGAGGGATGCAAACTTCAGTCCCCATGAAAGTTACAAAATCATTGGATTTAGGAAGTTGAGAGAAAGACAAAGAGGACTTAGTAGCCTCCATGTCAACCAAACAAGAATAAACATAATCATTAACATGTAACAATACTTGCAGATCTTTGATAGAAGAACAGAAAGAAATAGCTGAAAAATCCTGGAGGGCTAATAAAACCAACTCCGGTTCCTCTCAAGTGTCCCATCATGCTGAAGAATAAGGAGGTTGTGCCCACCTTGTTGAAACTTTCAGTTGTTGAAACTCTGAACCAGTGCTCGCAGAGGGCGGGGAGAACACTATGGGGGCACCCTGAGATGTGCACAAAGTATTCTTACACTGCCGGATGGGGCACTCATTTTTCCAATGACCAGCATTCTGGCAATAATTGCAAATATCTTGAGAGTGGTTTTGACCACCTGGGGCCTGGCAGTATGCCTAAAAGTGGCCCTGGCCCCTCCCATGGAAAGTAGCTTGGTGTGGCCAATCCCTGTGATCGCGGCTGCTAACATTGAAACTCCCTATTGTTTAGCCTTATGATCTACGCTCTTGAATTCTTCGTCATGGCCATTAAACATGCAAGTAGCACTGGTTAATCATTTAGTCAAGGATTCGCCTTGCCACCCCGAGGCATGCATGTGGAAATACTTACGAATGTTGGGGGCAGATTGATCAAGGAAAACACTTGCTGTTATGGTGGCATTACCATCAGCCTCAGGATCCATTCCTCCATGAACGTGGATAGCCTTTTAAAGCCTAATAAAATAGAGGGATGTTCCTGCAACGCTTGACAAACTAATCGATCCCCCTGGCTAAGCAATTGGATAAGTCCTTAAAATGCTGAAACAAATTTTATTACAATATAAAAAGTATAAAAATACAGACCAGTTTTATGTATGCACAGGTCTATGAAGAAAAAGTTCAAAAAACCCTGTGTGGCTTTTTATACAAAGCTTATTTATTTATTTATACTTTCAATTTGTACCCCGCTCACCCCCGAAGGGCTCTGAGCGGCTTACACGGTGCATGGTGCAGAGACCAATGCAGAAACCCTAACTATGGCCACAGTACGTCTGGGGTGGGGGGAGCCCTACCAGGTACCCAGACGTGGGGTGGGGGGAGCCCTACCAGTCTTATATAAGACTTCATATACAGGTCTCTTACAACCAATCACTACACAGATTTCACAGCATTACTTTATTTGGAAGACCTGCATACTTTTTAAAGCTATTGTGGCAGAAACTGATTGGCCAATACTTGCCGCAGTATCGAGCATACACAAAGCTTACATGAGTAACTGACTGCTCTGCTGGGACTTAATGGCCCCGCTGCTGGTGTATTAGGCTCTAACCTAAGTTTCCCACCCCAAGGTACATGGAAAGGGAATCATTTTGGGAGTACTTATAGGGGACATTAGAGAAGAGTGGGAAAGGAAGAGTTGAGGCAGAAGGAGATTTGGTGTGAATCCCGTCACATAAATCTTTCAAGTGCAATCAGAGTCGGACACCATCCTGCTATGTAAATGACTCTGCCAAATGCCTGTTTGATCCTTATTTTATTTATTTATTTATATATTTAATTTATAGCCCGCCCTCCCCGCCGAAGCGGGCTCAGGCCGGCTTACAGTCAGGCACCAGCCAACATGTAAAACATTTAAAACCATTTAAAACATTCTACAAAAATACAATATAAGGTGCTCCAGATGTTCCAATTGATCTTCTATCAAGATGACGTATGCTGCTGCTCTACCGACTCAGTGTCATTTGCTCCGCGTAGTGCCGATGTTCTTTCTTCCAGGGCCAGGTGATGATGGTGCAGTAGTGGCGGCTCCTACTCAAATGCCTGGCGGAAGAGCTCCGTCTTGCAGGCCCTGCAGAACTGCCCTAGGTCCCACAGGGCCCGGATCTCCCCCGGGAGCTCATTCCACCAGGTAGGAGCCGCCACCGAAAAAGCCCTGGCCCTGGTAGCGGCCAGCCTGGCCTCCTTTGGGCCTGGCAGAAGAGGATCATGGGAGTTTGTCCTGTCCTGTTGTCTATACAAGTTGTAACCTTAGATGTTTTAATCAGTCTGAACAAAGAATCTCTCTGTGTATCACTACTCTTAGTTTTAATAAAGCTTTTCTATAAAAGACTATGAGATGACGAGTTGATTGAACCAGGAGCCTGACAGCTCCCATGTCATTATAAGACAGTTATTGGAACCAGCCAAGGATTCCCTGAGAGCAATTGGCAGCAATCTGGGGAATTTCTAGTTTTTCAGTGGGTTGTATTGTGTAGTCACCGCATTGTTTAACATTCAGAATCAGCACCTAATTTCTTCAACAACAGTGCAGTGGAGTACTGGTTTCACAAACATCTCCTTCTGTTACTATACATAATTTGAAGTTTATTTTCAACACAAGGTTCAACCAGATGCCTAGTCCTGGATGTTGACAGAATCTTTCTTCTAACTTTGGGAATCAGCGCTGAGACACAGGCAGCACTTTTGTTTTTGTCACACTGGGCAGATATGGAGAAGAGGCAGTGGCGTTGCATGTGACCTCATGGCCAAGCACAAGCCTTTTTCTACTATAGGAGGATAGAGCCCTTGCAACTCTTCCTTCCGCTTCAGTGGTGTTTGGCCTGCAGCCCTGAGGTTTGTGGCACCTCCCACCACAAAAGAACCATTCGCAGAAAGCTCCCTTTGAGATCCATACATTTATGAGGTTTGGGGCCAACACAGCCTCGGCAAACCTAAATATACCAGGTCTAACGAACTCATTATCTCTGGCAACTTCACTGAGTGCAGGACTGGTGGTGGTGGAAAGTGCCATCAAGCCACAGCCAACTTATGGCGACCTTATAGGGTTTTCAAGGCAAGAGACCTTCAGAGGTGGTTCGCCGTTGCCTGCCTCTGCGTCATGACCCTGGTCTCCCTTGATGGTCTGCCATCCAAGCACATAATCTAGATTTAGATTTATTAATACGGTCAAAGACCAGCATAAATCATATACATAAAAGAATATACGTATAATTAAAAATATAATTTAAATTTGATAAAAGATATCACAGATTTAAATAAACATTATATTAAATTTAAGAACCACTACTTAAAATAACTTTACGGATTTTGCTAGCGCCCGCAAAAAACCTTGTGCAAGAACCTGTGATTTGTGGATTCACACCGGTAATCTGCTTAGCTTCCGAGATCTGACAAGATCGGGCTGTCCTGGGCTATCCAGGTCAGAGCGCAAGACTAGCTGTCGACAATTTCCACATGGTGTTTTTTGCTGCGTCTCAGGTTCCTAGCTGATACAGGTTTTCCCCATTCTTCAGAGTTTTGTTAGATTTTTCTTCTTTCTTTTTCTCAGACCACCTTTGCACCTTACTTTTTACCAGGAACGGAGCCAAAGCAGTTTTTCTTTTCTTTGAAAGATTTGCATTGCTTTGTAAGGTTCCACCTACTCCCCCGCCATTCTCTATTTTGGTTTTGTGGTGCTGGTATTTTCTCTGGCACCACTCTCGAATCCCTCCTCCTTGTTTAAAGAAGATGTCCAGCACTCGCTCGGGCAGGCACAGGCCCCCTACACTGGCTGCTGAGCTCAGTGTCCTTCTCCCAGCAACAGCTATAGCATCAGGTGACCACCAACCCTGTGCCGTACGTGTCAGATATGGAATATAGATTCCATATCTAATACTCTTTTCTAATGGATTATGTTCTATGAAATGCTGCATTAAATGCTTATATGTCTGCCACTAGGTGTGCAGGACCAAGAGAAACAGCTATTTTACAATTGCAGCTGTCTCCGGAACTCTCTGTGTGTTTAGCCTGAAATTTCTTAATCTCTGTTGAGAGACGGAGAATGCTCGTGAGCACATCGGAGAAAGTGTCTGTATGAAAAGCCGGTCTGTCTTCCGCTGTTTCTGGGACCCACGTCCCTGGTCGTTATGGTGCTTTGTTACTCCTTCCGTCTTTCATTGCCTGGAGCCCCTTCAAACCCTACCTCCTAGTTATGCTTCTCAGGCAGCCTTCTCCTGGGGGTACCCTCGCCTAAGATTGTTTGCTTGGCAACAGTTTAGACCATGCGCTTTCTGTCTGGTAGGTCCATTCCGCTGGAAAGGCCTACTAGGGTAGGTGTGACAGATGCCTTCTCTTGCTGCATTCAGAAAGGCGTTTATTCCGGAGGGCTTTTCGTGTTTGGGCAGATTTAACTGCATTTTTAACAGGGTGTATGGGCGCAGCTTCCCTTCTCCTGGAGGAAGGAGGGCTCCTTTGTGCCCTATGCCAATCCTTTCCCCATGAAGCAGGAGTCCGGGATCACGCAAAACGGGGTTCAAGAGTAGTTTGATTCTAGCCCTGACATGGATAGCCCAGGCAAGCCCGATCTCGTCAAATCTCGGAAGCTAAGCAGGGTCGACTCTGGCAGCTACTGGGATGGGAGACCTTCTTGAAATACCAGATGTGGAAGGTGGGGGCAGGCTCCTGAATATCCTACAGGCCCCCATAGGGCTGCCAAATGCCCCTGGGGGGCGGAATTCCCCCTGGTTTCGAGCCCCGATTCCCGCTCCCGCGGAATAGGGGCCCGGGGGGAACCCCATCCCCGCATCCGCGTCAACCGGAAGTGACGTCGGACGCTGGGGGCGGAGCCACGCCATTTGAGGGGAAAACAAAGAGTTTTCCCTCACTTCCGGGTGACGCGGACGCGAAGAGGACGCCGGCCGGGAGCCCCCCGCTCCCAGCCAATTTCGATTTGGCAACCCTAGACCCCCAGTAGGAGTCAGTCACCAGAGGTCCCCATAACGTCCAGGTGCGTGGGCACACACACACACACACACACTCACACATGCACATATAACAAAAAAGAAAAACACACCAGTAGGTTGATTCTACTATGAAGTAGGTTTTGAGCCTGTTTGCCGGGTTCAAATGCAGTGGAGATCAGCATGTCAGGTTTTCCTGTACACAAACTCAGCTGGCATACATATGTTTAAAAACTGACTAATTACATTAATACCAAGGCACAGTGCGACAGAGCATGACGACAATGTGCAGCGCCTCAAACCACTGCCTGATGTTGGACCATCTTTCCCCCACAGAGGATATGGCAGATTAATAACGGTCACAGCTGAAATTGCTGAGGAGCTGACTTGAGGGCAATCCAAGGCTGCAGTGAGTCATTCGTTATGCTTGTTTTGAACATCACATTTCTCTCTAATGTGGCCTAAATATGAGGCAAGCCAAATCATCGGCAATTCAGTTTTAGTTCCAATAACAATTTGTCAAGTGGATGCCTAAAAGACACCCAAATGTACAACAAAATGATTCAAGAATAGCCAGGCCCAACATTTTAATATTTTAATTAAATTAAAAAAAAACCTGGACCTGGATGCTGTTACTGCCTCTTCTTAGCGAACAATGCCTCTGTACGCAGAATCCCCCCCCCGGGGGGGCAGGCTAATTTTTAAAAAAATGAAATCAAGGGTTTTGTTTTTTTTTTACAAAAGGATAGTTGCTTTTTATCCAGTTGTCAAGTGTTAAAAATTGAAACAAGAGGAAAAAAGAAACGAAGGCTGCAGTCACACACACTAAACAATCCAGTTTCAATCCACTTTGAATGCGCTTTCCAACTGGATTTTGCCAGTTCACACAGTAAAATCCAGTTGGAAAGTGCACTGAAAGTGGATTATTTAGTGTGTGTGCCACATCCCAAGTGAGGTGTTTTCACCATCGTACGGAGATTTCTCATGATCCTGCCTGCTTTCCAGTACAGAATATTTGTGGGCAAGCAGCCAGTATGGGAAGATGGGATGTGTTCCAAAAAGTAGGGAAACAGAGAAGGAAACACACACACCCTTTTTTAAGGGACTAAGGAGCACAGGAGTCAGATCTGTAAATAAGGAGATCACTGAATTAGGCTGCGGTCACACACACTAAATAGTCCACTTTCAATCCACTTCCAGTCCACTTTCCAACTGGATTTTACGTGTGTGATGTGTGAACTGGCAAAATCTGGTGGGAAGGTGCCTTGAAAGTGGATTATTTAGTGTGTGTGATTGCAGATTCTGAAAGTTTGAATGTGATTTCAGGATTATGGATTTATATGTTAAATATCATTTCACTTTTCGTGATTTCAGCTTTCCCTTTAAGTATAGCATTTGGGATGTTGTCATTGGGGTTTAGTATGGTAACGTTTACTGTTGATCGTTTATTTGTCACTTGTAACGTGGCCCGCAGTTTGCAAGACTTGAGCAAGGCTGTTTGCAATAGAACATTTTGGTGGACTTTAATTCATAGGGTCACCATAAGCTGGAAGTGACTTGATGGTCCTTTGGATGTCAAATATCATCTGGCCCCTCCTGTTACCTCTCTGTTACCATCTATATTATGTAGGGCAGCCAAGTGGGGGTGGGGGTGGGTAAACCCCCGCTTTGGAGGCCCAATTTCCGCCGCCGCGGAATCGGCCCCCGGGGGGAACTCCGCCCCCCGAAGCGCAGCGTGGCTGCGTCACCAGAGGTGACGCAACCACGTCAATCACATTGGGGGCATAGCCCCGATCGTCGGAGGGAAAACTTTATGGTTTTCCCTCTGATGATCGGGGCCACACCTTCAACGTGGTTGATGTCGCACGTCACTTCCGGTGATGTGCTGGTGGCACGCGCGCGCAAAGCGTGCACATGCATGCATTTTCAGACGGCTCCCGGAGCCTGGCGAGGCTCTCCTGCCGGTAAGCAAAATAGACTTGGCAACCCTAATATTATGGTCTTGGTCTTCAATTTTTGAGGACACAGAATGATAGCCACCTTGGTCTACCCAAGGTAGAATATCCATAATCTGGAATTTTTCAGATCCAGCCCTTCTATTTTTATTGTCTAACACCAGGGCACAGCTGAAATAGCTGTGATGTAGTTTGTTCGCCATCCTCTAAGGGTTAAGTTTATAGTTTTTATCTGATTGTATTGTTTTAGCCCAATGTTGTAAACTGCCCTGAGCCTGCTTGCCGGAAGGGTGGGATACAAATTGAATTTAAAGAATTAATTAATTAACAAACAAACAAACTGCAGCAGCTTTCTCTGGGGGTGTCACCAGATTTCATGAGCACACTGTTTTGATTGGGAGACCCCAGTTTTTGCTCTTGATTCTTCATGTATGGGTCGCAAAATGGCAACCTGGAAGACCCAACCATGAAAAAGGAGTGAAACAATATGAAAACAAAAAGAAATGGGCCTGTTTGTCCCTGGCTAAGTCTCCTCCCCACCTCATGCTTATTGCAACTGTCAACAATGCTGCTGATTTGCCACTGATTTTTTAAAAATACTTTGAATTGCTAAATGAAAACGAGACACTGTAATTGCCTGTTTTTAAAATTGACCTTTTGCTTCCATGCAGACATCTTACGGGAAAGTTTCCTGACTACCCTGACGAACAACAAGGAGGTTCAACGGCTATTTTCTCTGAAAAAACTCCAGAGGAGGTATATTCCATTTGAATCATAACAACAGAAGGTCAAACAAGGGCTGAGGTCAGACTGGCAGTTTGAAGCGCGAGGGAGTCGTGGCAAAAAGACCCGGAACAACTTATTCCGGGTATTCCCGGTCACACTGCACTGACTGATGCGGGAGCATACTGGGGAGGAGGCGCAAGGGAGCATTCACACTGTTGGCCCACCCCTGGTGGAGGCGCGGCTGTAAGTGGCTTTTTCTCACTCCGGTGACATGTGCCTATGCGCATAGGTGCATAGGCGCGCAA
Organism: Gekko japonicus; assembly: GCF_001447785.1. Taxonomy (NCBI): domain Eukaryota; kingdom Metazoa; phylum Chordata; class Lepidosauria; order Squamata; family Gekkonidae; genus Gekko; species Gekko japonicus. The sequence goes on along the minus strand of NW_015169231.1, from coordinate 49,673 downwards.
TTATCAATGCGGCTTGTTCACATAGCTTTTAGCGTTCACACTTCCAGGAAGCGGGATGGATGCGCTCTCCAGGGTTTGCTACCACTTTCACCTGGTATCTTTTAAATTCGGGAAGGAAGCATTACAAGACAAGTTGAGTCCGGCTGGGGAACGCCTGACAGATGTGCCTGTGTGAACGGCCCCTTTAATCCGTTTGTAAAATGTTTCTGAAACATGCCTATATCGGGCCAAACTGCCAGTCTGAACTTGGCCAATGTGTGTGTTTTTAAGTTGTAAAAATTATAGGTCATTTAGGCAAGGAAGCTGTTTTCACCACTTGACCACTCGAAACAAATTCAGTGTCACTTGAAGCTTATGGCTAATAAATTAAACTCAAACTTATTTATTTATTTATTTATTTATTTGGTTAGATTTACTAGGCCGCCCTTCCCTACAAGCAGGGCTCAGGGTGGCTTACTACAAAATAGTATACAAGTCTCAATTTAGAACTCAGTTAAGACAAACCAATAAATACCAATAGATAAAAACAGCATTCATACAATATATAAGATGGCGGAAGGAATTCCAGCTCCCCGGCTTCCCTGGAGGGAGGGATTATGGGGGATGGGGAATTATATGAGAGTGCCAAAGAACACCCTGTTGCTGTCCTCAAATGAAGGCCCGATGAAACACCTCTGCCCTGCATGCCCTGCGGAAAGGTAACAGCGCCTGCTGGGCACGGATGTCTTCCGGCAGAGGCATTCCACCAGGCGGGGGCCAGGGCTGAGAAAGCCCTGGCCCTGGTTGAGGACAGTAATATTAATATTATAATAATCAGTTCTTCGTATGTCAGAGAAATGTGAACATCTGAACTGAATTTATGCAGTGTTACTCGAGGTGCTTAAAAAAAAAGTAGATTGTGAAATGCTTTTCATGCTGTCCCGATTTTCAGTTCTTTGGGTTTTGAAAGAACGTATTACAGTGCTATTGAATTTTACCATTTGGCAGGAGAATCCCTGAAAGTTCATACATCATTGGATGCTAATAAAACTTTACAGAATATGCACACATCCTGTCACAGATGCCTCCTCTCCATCTGGCTGCTGCTTCCTACCATTACTCCACCCCCAACATTCCTACAGGAGGACCTGCTCTTTGGTCTTCCACAGATATTTGCGAGAATCGGCTGGCTTGTTGGTTTTTTCCTGTTGGTAGCATGTTCTTTTGTCCTTCCTTTAGACTCTTTAACCTCCTCTGAATCCCATGGCCCACAGTTCCCTTGGTTCAGTTACATTTGATCTATCAGTAAGGCTATGGTAAGAGTTTCCAAACAGCCAGTTTTTCTTCCACTATTGCAAATGATGAAAAGCTCCCAGACGGCATTGTCTTTATATATTTGTTTTAACTTCAATTATCGTCCGTCTGTCTCATCGAAACTCAAGGCAGATTACAGAATGATAGAACTCTGTAAAAATGCCAATATAATAATACAATATACAATATAATAAGACTGAGTTACAGAAACCGAGAAGAATGAAATTAAAGACATTTTTAATACAATCAATGAATGTCAAAGTATGGGTGTGGAGACAAGGGGGGAGAAATTGCCTAAGGTTTTTCACAGATAGTCAAAACTAGTCCAGGCCAGTTTGGCTGGGGATCCTGGAGGTTTTATGTCATCTTCTGGGCATGAAACGGGTCACCAGGGGTGTGGGGGGGAGGTATTAGTGAATTTCCTGCATTGTGCACAGGGTTGAACTAGATGGCCCTAGAGGTCCCTTCCAACTCTGTGATTCTACATCCCTCTTCTGTTACGGGAACTCCCCTTTATAAAAGGTGCCCTGCTTCACAATTCTGTTGCACCATTTTCAGTCTGTTCGCCACTGTATTACACCAGCTCTCCATTTCTTCTTTAATATCTTTTAACTCTTGACCTTCTGTTGGCTATATATCATCCGGATTCTTCTGGGGACATGTCCTTCAGCTCAGATACTCCTGGGCAATTCAGTGGCCTCACCAACTTTCCATCTCTGCTGCTCCGTGAGCCACTACCCTGACCAATTGCTCCTTACTGTACCTGTATAGAGACACCATGGACCACACCACTCTCCAGCTCTGCCCTTTTTCTTTCCCATGAGTCACACTTGCCTGCCCATCGCCTAGGAGAAAAGTGCTCGCTAAGCAGTAGCCAGTTAACAAGGAACCCCCGAGGGGATTTGGGACCCCTAGGCCTCACCAACTTTCCATCTCTGCTGCTCCGTGAGCCACTACTCTGACCCATTGCTCCTTACTTCCCCTTCCTCTATCCAGTGGGTTCCAAGCTGCTGTTTGTGGTCTTCTGTACATGTATAGAGACACCACTGACCACACCACTCTCCAGCTCTGCCCTTTTTCTTTCCCATGAGTCACACTTGCCTGCCCATCGCCTAGGAGAAAAGTGCTCGCTAAGCAGTAGCCAGTTAACAAGGAATGGTTGCAAGCACTTGCAGCTTGGCCACATCTGAAAAACATCGCTTAGAGAGCACCTTGAGACCGCTTAGAAGATTAAACAGCAGGGTACTCATGTTTCCCAACATTAAGCAGAGGAAAATACTACTGCTGCTTTGATTGAATGAATGAGGCTGAAGGCAGAGTGTGGAGTTGTTCAGCCCACACAATCCAGGCACAAACGCGCCCCAAGCAGAAACGTAAACTGTATACAGGCAGACAAATGCAGCAAGGCTGATCAAATGCATGTCATGTGCACATAAAGGCACATGCAGGCTTTGGTACCATTGAGAGGTCTTGTTTTGTGGGTGTAGGATACTGTGGCTGTGATCACACTAAATAATGCACTTTCAATGCACTTTGCAACTGGATTTTGCCAGTTCACACAGGCTGGTTCTGTATCTGGCATTTGCTCCACGTTTTCTCAACACTGAGGAAAAGGTGCAGCTCAAAGCCACATTCACATACCCCGGGCCAATGCCACACACACTGCAAAGTCACCCCTGAACAGCCATAAAACTATGCAGAAGGTACCATTATACCTGATGATCAAAGAAAGTGAAAGCAGCATGCAATGCAGAGGGGAATTCCTGTTCCAACGTAGGTTTTGTAAAACAACAAAGGGAAAAGCCAGTGCGGAATCACCTGCAGTAAAATCCAGTTGAAAAGTGCATCGAAAGTGGATTGAAAGCGGATTATTTAGTGTGTGTGATAGCAGCCTGAGTCACAGCAGCAAAACTAGCCCGAGATCAAGCAGGACATTAAGCAAAAATCAAACAATTTGTAACAAAGCACCTCCGAGCATAAGCAGAGTGCTTTTCTCTGTCTTGGGACTGTAGTGTTTGTGTATACTTTATGAATAGTTGTCAATGGTGTTGGGCCCCAACATAGCGGCCAAAAAAGTTTTTAGAATTTTCCTAAAATTTAATCCATTTTCTTTTACTGTTGAAAAAGATCAGCCTTCCCCCCCCCCACAGGACATAATTAAGAGGCGGGGTCTGCAGCGTAATGGCACGTCTCCCCCATAAATTAAAGCTGAGGACCTCCCTATGTAGAAATTAATCAATAATGCCCCCCAGCAGACAACATTCTGTTCCGCCCTAACAACCATCCATTCCACAACACTCCCTTTCTTTTTATCAGTGCGCTCTCCTTGCCTACACTCCCCACCCCTCACATTTTCTGCCAAGACTTCACCAGGAGTCTGTTTTTAATACTGAGACGGAGCAGGTTGTCTCTAAAACACTTGCTTAGACAGTGTTTCCAACTATCGGGATCAAGCCCACAATCACTTTCCTGTACAAGAAGAAATGACTCCCTTCCCTCTCTCTTCTGCACACATGAAAGCTATATTTTTTAAAAAAATCTGCAGGGCTTTTAATTTCACCATAATGCGTTGTCAGTGAACCATGTGTGTGCAGGAGTGAAAAAGAGAGCACGCGGGAGAGTAAGGGAAGCTGCTTTCCTTAACTCCTGCCCTCTGGATGCTAGCCAAGAATTTTTAAAAAATCTAACTTGTGCTGAACACCAACACCTTTGGCAGGAAGGTTCAGGGGAGGCAAAGTAAAACATGCATTTAAAACAGTACACTTGATGCTAGATCCTTTGTCTTGGTGAAAACAATTTGTCAGTTGCGTTTTTTTAGTTAACATCATAGCTAAACGTAATGCTAAGACAATTAGCCATCCTCAGTCCCCTCACAGAGTCCACTCAGTTTAGCACCTTGGTTTATTGAGGAGTTTTTGGGGGTGTGTGTGTGTGAAGAGGGCTGGTAGACAATTGGAGTGGAAGAAGAAGACCCAAGAGGAAGCCCAGCGTCGTCAGCCCTTTCTTGGGAGTTTGCAGTTGTCCATGTTTCTGCTCTGATCCCATCCCGCATGGAGGATGGGAACAGGCTGCCAAGGAAGAACATCCAGAAGCACCTTCGGGTGATGTAAAATGCTGCAGCAGTAGGGTTGCGAACTCCAGCTTGGGAGCTTCCTGGAGATTTGGGAGCGGTACCAGGGAAGGGCACTGCTTGGGAAGAGGGAGGGACGTGATGCCGTAAAACGTGCCCTCCCAAAGCTGTTATTTCCTCCATGGGTAACTGATATCTGTCGTCTGGAGATTGGTTGAGATGCTGGGAGAACTTCAGGCTCCACCTGGCGGTTGGCAACCCCATGCGGGACGGACCAAAGGAAATACGACTTTACACAACGAGTGATTAAACTGGAATTTGCCGCTAGAGGTGTACTGATGGCATAGACAGCTGTACAAGGGGATTAAGATAGACGATAAAAGGCCAACTTGGCAGTGGATGCTACCTGGGCCTTCATCGCCAAGGAGGCATCCAAGAGCACTCCCAAGCTCCTAAACTCCGATGCTGGTACCAAGGGCACCCCATCGAAGGTCAGGAGTGGGATCCCTAACCCCAGACCGCTCCGGCCCCGGCACAGGACCTCCGTCTTCATCCAATTCAATTTCAGTTGGTTCAGCCGGAGCCACCCAGCCACAGCCTGTAACGCCAGGTCTAGGGGTGCGGTCACACGGTCCTTTTGATCGGGGTTCGCCGCTGTTCCCTCGCGCATTTAAATTTCCCGTTCACGTGTGCTAATCTGCTTCCCGTGCTGAAGCAGGCTTACTCCCGCAATTGTTCCGGATTTTCCTGCCCCCTGGAAAATCAAGTATTTTCCTGGCACTTGCGCTTTGAATGCGCGATTTCGCACATCTGGACAGCCATCTTTCGCAATGATCGCGATTAGGGCCCTCTGACCGCTCTTTGTACGATTTTTTTTTTAAGCTTCCAGTTTGAGCGCTTGAGTAAACATGTGCTTAATAAATCCATTATTAAACGTTATTTTATGTTCATTTCTCTGTTTAAAGATAATATGAATTTGTTGTAAAAAAACAGAAGACCCTTCCCCAGGAACTGTCAGAGGTTACAGCACCCTGGTGGCAGGAATGAGAGGTGGGGGCTCCGGCAGCCTGAACGGGGGCCGGCAAGGAGGATGGCAGAGACGGTGGGGCTGAGCCTTTTTTCATGGGGCAATGGTGGCGGCAGCAGCAGTGGCACCACCCCCCACAGCGGCGGCACGAGCAGCAGCCGCCCGAGCCTGCCTTGTGGCCAGCAGGATTGCCTGGAGGGACTCAGCGCGGTGGAGGCTCTGCCACAGCCCCGACGAGCCGAGCTGAGTGCAGTAGCCTCTCGGCCAGTCTTCCTTTTCCCACCCCTCCGGGGCTGGTCAGGCAGGCGGCTTGCTGGAGCTGTCAAGGACAATTTAGCCAAGGCATCAATACGGGTAATGCAAAAAAGGACAGCCAGAGGAAGACGGCTGATTTTCCTTAGGAGCTGGCAGGCAAGCGGGTGGTGGAAGAGAGGGGCTGGCTGCATCTAATCAGCCCAACCCGAAGAAAAATGTTCCCGATTAAATTAAAGCGGGAACAAAGCGCTATTACCTTGCCGGTGTGACCACAGCTGATATCTCCCGGTTTAGAGTCAGACTGGCCGCCCAACAACAGATAGAGCTGGGTGTCATCCGCATACTGGTGACGACCCAGCCCATGCCTCTGGGCAATCTGGGCAAAGGGGCGCATATAAATATTAAATAACACCGGGGAGAGAACAGCAGGTTGCCTTTGAGACAGCTGCTTTCGTAGCGCCACCCTTTGTCCTCAATCTTGTAGGAAAGAGGAGAACCACTGTAAGTCAGCCCCCTGACTCCCAGCATCAGTGAGGCAGTGGATCAGTAACTGGTGGTCGACCGTGTCGAACGCCACCAACAGGTCTATCAACAGCAGTACTGCCGATCTGCCCTGATCCAGATGCCTTCAGAGGTCATCTGTGAGAGCAACCAATGCTGTATCAGTACCTTGACCTGGATGAGAGCCAGACTGGAATGGGTCCAATATGTTAGCGTCATCCAGAAAACTCTCAATCATCTTGCCCAAGTAGGGCAAGTTAGAGACCGGACGATAGTTTGCCAATTCAGCCAGGTCCAAGAATGTTTTTTTTTTTTAAAGAGAGGGCGCCAGAGAAGATTCCCTCAGAGAAGGACTTGTTGACGATCTCCCCTAGGGGACATCGTAACCCATCACGGCTAGCTTTAATAAGCCACGATGGGCACGGATCAAGGCAGCAAGTGGTGGGGCGTACAGTTGTGAGTATTCTGTCAACTTCCTCTAGGCTGGAAAAATTGGAAAATGGTGGGAGTACTGAAAAAAAAATCCACTGAAATATTTTATCTTTTAGAATGAGTGAAATACATTTAAAGACAAGGTGGGATGCTGTAGACATATACAACTCTTAAATGCAGGATGCATTTCTGCACCTAGAAGGATACCAAATCTTCCTGAGGGGAGCATGCAGGGCTATCATTGCTTCTCAACCATTGTGTGCTTCTGTTGTCCTTCTAACCTGATGTGGCTTATCTTTTCCCCTCTACCTTACACCACTGTGACACATTTACCCACAGACTGAGTAAAAAGTAGCTTCTTGCTCTACCTTGCAGGAGGGAGGGGGGGAAGTAGCTTCTTGCCCTACCTTGCAGGAGGGAGAAGGTGACAGGTCAGAAACTGCACCAAAGCCTCAGAGGAGAATGTTTTTTTTTTTTAAAGAGAGGGCGCCAGAGAAGATTCCCTCAGAGAAGGACTTGTTGACGATCTCCCCTAGGGGACATCGTAACCCATCACGGCTAGCTTTAATAAGCCACGATGGGCACGGATCAAGGCAGCAAGTGGTGGGGCGTACGGTGCAGCAGCTTGCAGTTTTCTCTCGAGTATTGAATATATTTGCAGTTTTGTTTGTAGAAAACTAAGGCACGTAACTTTTAAATTACATCAATATGTCAAATATTGCAATTTTATGTGCTAAGTAAGTTATAAATGGTGCATTTTATGTTAAAGCCATAAAATTAATTTTGGTTTGATAGGCCGGTAAGTATTGCATATATTTCCATATTCCCCCAAATTTCTGTCCCCCCCCCCCAAAAAAAAACACAGAAAAAAATTGTTTCAAAATTTCTGGAAATTTTATATCTCCAGTATATCTCCATCATCTGAGCCAAATGAAAATGGAAGAAAGCACTTCTTGCAGCTGGCATTAACTTGCTTCTCCGCCAATAGTGCTGGGTCCAGTATAAACCCTAGACTCTGAACTAAGTTGGCGAGTGTCAGCGGGACACCGTCCAAAGTGGGAAGCACAATGTCCCCCAAGACCTCAGCCTTCCCAACCAGCATCACTTGTCAGGATTCAGTCTCAACTTCTTCATCCTTAGCCACTTAAACACAGCAGGCAGGCAGTGACATCAGGCCCAATATTGACCTGGTTCATGTACCAAAGAAGCAGAACCAAGAATAAAGGGACCCCAAAACCCTTGGAGCTTGTCCCGGGGCTATTCTAGAGAGAGAGTCTGGTTCAAACAGTAGATATAAGAAATATGTAGTTGTGTATTTTAGACCCAGGTGTGAGGAGTGTCCAAGAATGATCCAGCCAACAACAGAACAGAAGATATGGTTTATTGTTACAGTACCTGTGCAGTTCCATGTGGGTGTTGCACACAAGCAAGCTGACTGCAGAGAGACTTAGAAAGCTCTTAAAGAACAGATGGGCTCAGTTCCCCCTCCACACGCTCCAGTTTCCCACCCTTCCCACAGTTCTCTCTCTGCCTCCACTGAGAAAGGTTGTCTTCAACTTAGCCCCGTCTTTTTTTTTTTCCTGTGAAGAAAAAAGTTTGATTTTTTTTTCCGCCTGTACTTGGGTGTTCTGTTTTGCAGTTTTCTTTTCTTTCTTCTTTTTTGTCAAGTAACAAAGAAGGCAAGTTCTTCATTTGCTGAAACCATTATATATTAAAGAAAAGATAAAGGGGTGTGAGAGACCAGAGCTTTTGGACTTCAAAAATGGCCCATAAAAGCCCTCTTTTGAAAATGTACTCGCTGTGGCATTAAAATCCCCCACTCCAACAACCATCTGCTTCACTTTTTTTTTTTTGCCTTGGAGAGGAACATGATGTTTCCAGATGCTCTGTCTGCAAACAATTTACTCCTGAGGCAAGGCATGACAGGGCTTCCCGTCTTAAGGATGCCTTGTGGGGAAAAGCCCTCTCGAGCTCACGTTCCGAAGGCCAGATTAGTCCTAACCCTTTGAAAACTTCTGACGGGTAGGCATCTCATGGATCCATAAACATCAAACCCGACATCGATTCCAATTTAGACTATGCCTTCTACTCCAAGCCCTGCGGCCTCAAGGCGCTGTGCTTTGGAGCCTCCTCCAAAGAAGGCTAAACATAAACATAAGCATCATGAGAAGTTTGCAACATCTTCCTTCGCCAGGATCCACTCAGATCCATCTCACCTACAGTCCCAAGAATCATTCTTGGACTGACTGGCACTTGAACCTGTGAAAGAAGTGGTATTGATTCCAAAGATGTCTTCCCTGATGAACCTCTGTCCTCTTTTGATTTGTTCCATGTCCGAAGGTGAACTCAAACTTCACCCTGTGATCCTGATTCTGGATCTGTTTTCTACCTGTCCTTCTCAGCCAGACCATTCAAAACGTTCAACTTACAGCGCACCCAGCCGCCAATCTCCCTCGGGTCTATAACAGCATATGCACATTGGAGGCGAGTCAGTTTTTGTCCCATGAGAATCCAGATGTTTTCTGAAAGGTTTCTCAAGCCAGTTTCCTCCTAATATTCCCCCCCTTCCCCAATGGAGCTTCTCTTTAGTATCAGCCACACGAGGAGTAAATTGTTCAGACCTTTGGCCGCCTGTCCTTTCTGCTTGCTCACCATTAAAGCAGTTTTCTTACTGGCAATAACTTCTACCATTCAATTCAATGAGTTGCACAACCCCACCTTTTCTGAAGATTTTTTACTCTAGGGCTGTTGTTTGTTTTACATAAACCTTCTCAACAATTGTTGTCTAGGACCTTTTCTCCCTCTTATGTCAGTCAGTACGTTGCATTGCTAGTTCTCTTTCCCCATCCAGTGGATGAAAAAGAACATGCTCTCCATGCCTTCAGTGTACACAGGTCTCAGCTCTTCTTTCTGGATCAAGTCTCTGAGGAAAGACTGCAACCTTTTTGTATCTTTTGGAGACCCTAAAACAGGCCAAAATCTTTCCTTCCAGTTCATTTCCTGGTGGATTATCTCCTGCATCCATCTTTGCATACAACTGGCTGGAGCTGACTGTCCACTGGTGCTCAGATAGGGATCCCAAGTCCCCCCAGGGGCGGGGAACCCCCCCGCCAGAGGTCTGTTCCCTGGCGCCGCCGGATTGGGCCCCGGGGGAACTCCTCCCCGACGTGCGCGTCACCCGGAAGTGACGCGGGCATGCCGGGCACGCTGGGGGCGGGGCCACGGCCAGCGTGCCCCGGCGTCATAACGTCACTTCCACCCGGGAGTCCCCCGCCGCCAAGGTAAGTTCCACTTGGCGACCCTATGCTCAGAGCCCATTCTCCTTGAACTCAAGTAGCTTCGGCTGCCGTCCACTGTGTACTCTCCATCGATGCAGTTTGTAAATTGAAAGGGATGATCTGATCTTTATTCGACCAGAGCTCATACCCCCTTTCCTTTACCTGGCAGGTCAGCTTGCCATTCTCTCATGTGGGACTGCACAGGTACCACGATGATGAAAACAGAGTTGTCCTTAACTGTAACTTTTGTTCATCGAGTGGTCCTCTCTGCAGTCATGCATCCCTCCCTCTGGCCCCGCTGTGAGCTCTTTTATGTTTATGCATCTTTGCAAATTCTATCCTGTGGCTGCCTTGAGAAACAGAGGGAAGTGAATGTTAGTTGCCTAATGCTTATATCTTATCTTTATTCGACCAGAGCTCATACCCCCTTTCCTTTACCTGGCAGGTCAGCTTGCCATTCTCTCATGTGGGACTGCACAGGTACCACGATGATGAAAACAGAGTTGTCCTTAACTGTAACTTTTGTTCATCAGGTGGTCATCTCTCCAGTCATGCATCCCTCCCTCTGGTCCCGCTGTGAGCTCTTTTATGTTTATGCGTCTTTGCAAATTCTATCCTGTAGCTGCCTTGAGAAACAGAGGGAAGCGAATGTTAGTTGCCTAATGCTTATATCTTAGGTTCGAAACTAAGTTTTTATTGTTTCAATTTAAAAATAATAATAATAATAACTTTGTAAAGAAACCGCCCTAGTGTGAAATCATCAACATGCAAAAGGGGAAGGCTGAATCTGTACATAAGAAACATTGTGCCTCATGTCAAAGTATGTTTCCAAGCCAGGGGTCATTTCCTGCAGGAGCGCACAGGAGCGGAGCTCCGGCAGTAAAGAGCTCAGGGGGCGGGCACATGCAAGAAGCCCCGCCCCCTGCTCCCAGCAGCCCTGGGCCACGAGGAGCAAGAAGCAGCCAGGTAAGTTGCAGTGGGTGTTGCCTTCTGACACACATCTGGTGATGTCAGGGGGTGTGGCATATGCAAATAAGTTATGCTAATGAGTTATGCTAATGAGCACCTGCACCTCTTTTTCTAAGAAATGACCCCTGTTCCAAGCTATGGACGGCCATTTTCATATTGGTTATCTGCCCCAAGTTCGATAATTGCGAGAAGCAGGTATTTTTTTGGCTCCTTCCGCACAGCATCGTGGTGGTACATTCATTCACTTCCAGCGATTTCCGCAGATTTTCTCCAATCTTTCTCAAACCTGGGTTGCTCCAAAGTTTTGGAAAAGATTGCAGTAAGGCCTGGATGGCTTCCATGTGGTTGGGGAAATTTGGATTTCCCCACCCATATGTCAGCCATGTTCCCTAACCCTCTCCCTGCAGCAGCCATTTTCTTCCCCCTCCCTCCGAGGGGCTTTTTATTAATCTTTTCTTTAAAATGGCCCTAGAACATCATCATATCAATATAACGTTATACCTGTATTTCTTTCCAGTTTTCATTTTTTTAAAATCTCTAGCGCCTTCCATTGCCTTTCCCCATATATATATTGGCAATAGAAGAGGCTGGATACTTCCTTTTTAAAACATGAAAGCTGGGAATTCAGAGAACCTGGTACACATATTGGTATAATGTAGGGTTACCCGATTTGAAAAGCAAAAAAAGTGGCTATATTTCCCGACTGACTGCTTCAAACAAGTCATCACTATGGCAAATCTAATTTTAAATACCCCCTACTATTTAAGCTGCGATAATTGCTACCAACTAGGAATATTCCTAACCTTCCAACCCAAAAAGAGGACGTTTTCATCAGGATTTTTTAAAAAAAAGATCCCAAAAGGACGGACACCAAAAAAAGAGGACACGTCCTCTAAAAAGAAGACATCTGGTAACCCTATATAATATTATGTTGATATAATGACATTCTGGGGCCACTGCTGGGGAGTCACGGCAGGGAAACTGCAGGGAATCCTGCCATGTGGAAGCCTCATTACTGCTGCACTTTATCTGCAGCTGCACTGCAATGAAAGCCATGCAGGCCCATTCACATGTGGAAACCACTAATGTTTTAATACTGTGAAGCGGCCACTGCTGGGGAGTCACGGCAGGGCAACTGCAGGGAATCCTGACATGTGGAAGCCTCATTACTGCTGCACTTTATCTGCAGCTGCACTGCAATGAAAGCCATGCAGGCCCATTCACATGTGGAAACCACTAATGTTTTAATACTGTGAAGCTGCTACAGGGCTATTTTTGGGCAGGAACGCACAGGAATGGAGTTCCAGCTGGCTCCCAAGTTGGCCACGCCCAGCAGGAACTCATTAGCATAATAGGCCACACCCAACAGCAGAAACTCATTAGGATTGGCTACATTAGGGGTTTGTGGCCTAACATGCGAAGGAGTTCCTGCTACAAAAAAGTCCAGGGTTTTGACAACAAACAAGGTAAACAGAATAACAAGCAAAAGGTGGGTGTGGCTGGATAACCACACTTCTGGTAACATGGGGGTGCGGCCTAATGCGCTAATGAGCTGTGCTGTCAGGGGTGTGGCGAAGGAGTTCCTGCTACAAAAAAGTCCAGGGTTTTGACAACAAACAAGGTAAACAGAATAACAAGCAAAAGGTGGGTGTGGCTGGATAACCACACTTCTGGTAACATGGGGGTGCGGCCTAATGCGCTAATGAGCTGTGCTGTCAGGGGTGTGGCCTAATATGCTAATTAGTTTCTGCTGTTGGGTGTGGCCTATTATGCTAATGAGTTCCTTCATAGGGAAAGTGTTCCAACCCTTTTATCATTCGAGTTGCCCTTTTCTGCACTTTTTCCAAAGCTATAATATCCTTTTTAAGGTGTGGTGCCCAGAACTGCACACAGTATTCCAAATGAGGTCTCACCATTGATTTATATAGGGGCATTATTATATTGGCTGATCTGTTTTCAATACCCTTCCTAATAATCCCCAGCATAGCATTGGCCTTCTTTATTGCAGTCACACACTGTCTCGACATTTTCAGTGAGTTATCCACTACAACTCCAAGATCTCTCTCTTGCTCAGTCTCTGCCAGTTCAGACCCCATCAATGTGTATTTATATTTAGGATTTTTGGCTCCAATGTGCATCACCTTGCACTTGGTCACATTGAACCCCATTTGCCATGTTGACGCCCACTCGCCCATCTTTGACAGATCCCTTTGGAGTGCCTCACAATCCTCACTGGTTTTCACCACCCTGAACAACTTTGTATCATCTGCAAATTTAGCCACTTCACTGCTTACTCCCATCTCCAAATCATTAATGAACAAGTTAAAAAGCAGTGGACCAAGTACTGATCCCTGCGGTACCCCACTGCTTACCACCCTCCACTGAGAAAATTGCCCACCTACACTCACTCTCTGTTTTCTATGAACTAGCCAGTTTTTGATCCATAAAAGGACTTGTCCTTCTATCCCATGATTTTTGAGCTTACTTATGAGCCTTTGATGAGGAACTTTATCAAAAGCTTTCTGGAAGTCAAGGTAAATAATATCTATTGGATCCCCCTTGTCCACATGTTTGTTCACCCCCTCAAAGAACACTAATAGGTTAGTGAGACAAGATCTTCCCTTACAGAACCCATGTTGAGTCTGCCTCAATAGGTTTTGTTCATCTATGTGCCTACTAATTCTTTCCTTAATAATGGTTTCCACCAATTTACCCGGTATCGACGTCAGACTGACTGGCCTGTAATTTCCCGGATCTCCTCTGGAACCCTTTTTAAAGATGGGAGTGACATTAGCTACCTTCCAATCCTCAGGAATGGAGGCAGATTGTGCAATTGCCCATCCATAAATGCTTCTCTCCATTTTTTTTGTTTTTGTTTTTGTTCATATTGTGGACTGGTGTGTTCTTCCTTCCTTCCCCTCCCCTTCCATTAATTTATGTCTTTTGTGGGTAGGTTTTGTCACTTCATGCTGTTTTGTTTCTTCATAACCCCCCCCCCCGCCGCTTTTCCCCAGTCTCTTTCTGTATGTGTTCAATGACAGTTCAGTCTTTGAATAATTTTATAATAATGGGAACTAAACATGTGCAATATTTCCATTTAGCATCCTTTTGTATTATTAAATGGGCATAAAAACACTTTTGTGTATTGTCATATAAAGTCTGTTGATCGTGAGCTGGATGTTGTTTTCCTTAGGATTTTTTGGAATCTCCACCAGCCATTTTGTTAGTTGGCATTTAAGGAGGATGCAAGCTGCCGTGTTTCAAATAATTCTTTTTCAAAGCCAATAGGCTACAGTGGGACCCAATCTCAGTAGTAGCACATACAGAAGCCAGTTTATTCAATCACAAAGGATCATGGGTCCTCATTGGTGCAGTGGTTAAGAGAAGCGGACTCTAATCTGGAGAACCAGGTTTGATTCCCCACTCCTCCACATGAAGCCAGCTGGGTGACCTTGGGTCAGTCACAGTTCTCTTAGAACTGTTCTCTCAAGAGCAGTTCTCTCAAAGCTCAGCCCCACCTACCACACAGGGTATCTGTTGTGGGAAGAGGGAGGTGAGGTGATTGTAAGCCACTCTGAGACTCTGATAAATCCAACTCTTCTTCTCTCTAGTTCTAGTGTTGTATATTTATACTTTTAAAAATTATTTTATAATTTTAAATGATATTTTTAGTTGTTCCAGTGTTTTAATGTTTCCATTTTCACCTCCTTGGGGACCCTGATCAGGTGGAAAGGCATCAAAAAAAATGTTTTAAATAAATACAAATTAAATGAAATATTTCAAAAAACTTTTTTTCCCCCTACCAGGTTGCGGCTGAGCTAGCTGCTAAAGAAGCAGAAGAACAGAAGAAGAAAGGACGGAAAAAAGGGAAAAAAGATAAAAAAGAGAAAGGAAAAAAGAAAACAAAAGGAAAAGAAAAGGACCTTGAAAAGAAAACAAAGAAGAAAGATGAGGTAAGAGATTCTGACATGTAACTTAAAAAAAATATTCAGGAGGGTCTCTGAAGCCACTAGAAAACCCCTTCTCCCCCACTGGCCCCACCCACTTGCTCTTCTCTCCACTCACCTGCCAATCTTCCTGCTAACCCACCCAGTTTCCCCACCATCCCTCCTGCTTATCCGCTTGCCTCCGCCATGCCAGCCCCTCCACACACACCTTTTCTAGTTCCTGCTTTTTTCTACCCCACCCCACTGGCTCTGGCTCCCGCCTTTTCTCTCCCCACCCTTTCCATCTCCCTCATTCCCCCACTCCACCACTGCAAGCCTCCTCTTCCCTATCTACTGCCTTCATCTGTGCCTTCCCTCCTGCCTTGCTAGTTCTGGCTCTGCTTTCTACTTTGCCCACTGCCCTCTCTTGTCCTATCCCCCACTGCCACTGTTTCCTTTGCCCTTTGCCTACTCTCCTTTCTCTTCAAGCCCTCTCAGTGTCTCCTTTCCTCTTTTGTCTTCTGCTTGCTCCTACTTCCCTCCTGTGCTCCTCTCCTGATGATGGCCCTGGTTGTCAGGCACCATTTTGTGTTGCTCCAACAGTTTGTTGCAGTTACCATTGTGGGGTTTCCCTTGGGTTTGCAGAAATCTGTGCCCTGGCCAGTGGCCAGGGCTAGCTTGTGCAGATTTTTTGATTCATACAGAGGAGCTACACATGCCTAGTAGACAAAAGTTTGCTAGATCTGAATGAGACACGCTTTGCACCACAACTTTGAATTATGTTTGGGCATGAGTAGGGATGGGCACAAACTGGCTGACCAAAGTTTGTCATGAATTCTCCTGTTTGGGGTTTGCAAACCAGAGTTCGTGAGCTAAAGAACCAGGATGAACTACCATGTGTTTTGGTGCAATTCGTGGTGGTTCATGATGGTTTACTCCTGCCTTGTGCTCTTCAGGAGAAACAGCTGAGCAGCTGGGAGCTCCCCCTCCCCATTGATCTAGCTTTTCGTGGCAGCAGAAAGCAGGGTTGAAATGGCTCAGAGCCATTTCAACCATCGCTGCTTTCCGCTCCCTGCAGCTATCCACTAAGAGCAGAAAGGTTGAAATGACTCTGCTTTCTGCTCCCCGGGAAAAGCCATGGGGAGCAGAAAGGAGTGTTTAAATGGTAAGGGGAGAAGTGCCTTCCCAGGTGGTTCAGCCACAAACCACAAATCAAACTGCGTTTTCTCAGTTCATGCTCATCCCTAGGCATGATAGAAAACTTTTGATTTTGAACTCTATACCTTAATGACAGCATTTTGTACAAATACAAAAAA